>NC_056732.1:298995259-299295259 GCF_019279795.1 Protopterus annectens | reverse complement strand
AGGTACAAATAATATAACGAACAGCAACAAGTATATAGTATATTGCAAAAGTACATTTGTAGGCAGGAATAGAGCTTATGCAGATATCTAAAACTTTAGCTTATGTCACGGTGATACTTCTTGTTCAGGACAGTTTCATGTTTTGACCTTTCTATTTGACAGAATTTGATGCTATGCATACTAACACATCAAATTACAATGCTACACTTCTGCACAGTCTAGTCCTTAAGCAGCACTTTTAGTAGCTAGACAGTTTATAGGGTATTTACAGATTGACCTTATAGCTGCAATTTTTAAAGAGTACTGGGAAAGATTAATTCATTTTAAATGGTTGTCATAAAGGTTTTGCTACAAAACAGAAATAAGAATGCTATGCTTTTCATAACATACTGTTTATTTTTGGAAGCAAAGCACTGCACTCGTTGTAGATTAATATTTATCCCACAAAAATGTAATTATTTTCTTGCCAATGATGACTGTAGGGCAGAAGAGAGGGATTATCAATTACTTACTGCAGTGCAACACTGGCATACATTAGCACAAATCTATTTCTAGAAAGTTTAGGTAACGTGATGTTACAAAACATGCCATAATAAAACTTGCATACACAGGTTACTGTAGTGTACTCCATTTCCATAAAGCAGCTTTATACTGCAGTAGCTTGAAACATCTTACAATAAGCCTTTATGAATGCTACCAAATATATATTCCATGTCACTCAAATTTGGCAAACAGCAGATACAGTACTTGCCTTCTCTCTTTTTCTAGTTTTATATATTCCATCAGTTACCCCCATCAGAACTTAAAGCTCTTCTCCTTATGCGTCACTGTCCATTTATGAAATACATTCCAAGTCTCTGCCACATGCCTGGAGGAATTCTCATTTCATTTATCAGCAATGACTCCTACTTTCTCCCCTATCCTTCTTCAGTGTTTTTTTTTCAAATTTTTTTTATTAAATTTTTCATAATATGAAATCAAAAATGATATACAGTACAACAGAAGTTGTTGATGTTACAATTTGCATAACATGAGCAAGTAATTAAACTGGGTGTTCACAAACTGTAATAAAACAATTTCAATTTAGCTAAAGTTAACAACAGAGGATTACCATGAAGTTATGATTGTATTATGATTCAGTCAGGAGGTATGAATATAGTAAAGCAATTGACATATACATTATGGTAAGACAATAAGAGTATATTTTGAGGCATAACACCAACTTAGTGAAGTATAAAAATCTAAACTACTACACATATATACATATTTACAAAAATGTCACCTAAGTTGATGCTGTTACTACTCTTAACTAAAGAGAGTGTTTAATACCTTTATGTATTTTTACATACCTTGCCATTCATGATAGAGTATCAATTAAAGCTTTACAGTAGTTCTGATATGTTTGGTTCTTTTGACTTTTGGTATACAGCTTCTTAACTAATACATGTTTTTTTGCCATGTTCTTATATTCTGTCCAAGCAAGTTTGGATCTGTCCAGCCAGTTTTTAGCAATGTAAAATTTTAATAGGGCACAAAGTGTTGTTTCCCATGATAGAGTAGATTTTTGAGTAGCCGGTTTTCTTCTAAGAGGAATCTCAGTGAGCACCACAATTTATAAATTTCTTTGCAGCTCCAGAAGATATGTAGAATATCAGCTTCTTTATTAGGACAAAAAGGACAATAAGGTGACTTAGACGGATTAAATTTGTTAAGATGGACAGGCGTATGGTATGCATTATTGAAGATCATGATATGAGTGTATATTAGTTTCTTAAATGGCATCAATTTTATGGTGTTTCCAATGGCTAATTCCCTTCTGATTTTCTGTCAAGTTACTGAATTTTTCTTCCCATTACTTTGAAAATAGGATTGTATTTTGATATTTAATTTTAGTTACTAAGTTATACGTGTTTGACAGCATTTTCTTTTTGTATAAAAGCAACTTCTGAATTTGTTGTGCTACCTTGGTATCGTGCTCATTTGCAATAATATCCTCAGTTATTTTAAGTATAAGATTTGTTTTATCACATTACATTTATTGCTTGCTTTAAGAAAGTTCTTGATGTTTTCCATTGATAGGTTTTGTAACTGGTAGAAGTCCCATACTGTAAGATTTTTTATTAATGGATAATTATCCAAGTTTAACACAGAGTTTGCTAGTTTTATATCAGGATTGTTGTGTATTGGTTGCAGAAGAGTAATCGTATCTTTTAATTTTAATGATATTAGTAGTTTCTTGAAAATTTCACACATTGATTAAAACTGGGTGAATTTTTAATGTCTTAAGGGTTTCTTGATTTAGGAAGGGAATCATTTTCGGGTTAATTTTAGATGAAATAATATTTTGGTGAAATAATTTAATCCATAATGGGTACCATTCATTACCTAATGGATCGTAGTTAGCTATTTGAATAAAGCAGCTAGCATTAATTACTTCCTGGTAGAGTTGTAAGTCCAGAAGGCTTAGACCTCCTTTTTCTTTTGGGAATATTAGTTTGTTGTAACTAATTCTTGTATTCTTTGGGTACCATAAGAAGTTTGCTAGTCGAACTTTTATTTTATTAAAGAAGGTAGCTGGAATTTTCATGAAAGTGGCATTCATTTGGTATAATATTTAGGGAGTATGTTCATTTTGACAACTGAGGCCTTCAATAAAGTAGAGAGTTTAAGCTTTTCCCATTTCCTGATGTTGCAGACTATATTAGTCCAAGTTTTAAATATGTTGTTATTGATCATATCTGATGTTGTATGACTAAAGATTATACCTAAATATTTCAAAGTATATTCCACTTTTATATTAGTCTCCGGAAAATAAAATTCCTTGAGGCCTAGGGTTTTTTTTAGTGGATAGATAACTGAGTTATTAGGATTAATAGCATAGTTTGAGACTTGAAGAAATTGTCTATGAAAATTAAGATTTTTACTAAGATCAGTAATTCGGTATTGAAAGTAAATATTTAGGTCATCTGCAAAGGCTGAGCATTTTATTTGGGTTTTTGATACTTAAACAAGGTGATGGCATGTTCTTTGACTAATTAATAGAAGTAGTGCTTCTACATAGAAATTGAACAGGTTTGAGGAAAGTGGGCACTCATGTCTGGTGCCATCAACAATTTTTATCGGGTTAGATGTTTTCTTATTAATATAAAGTATTGTAGTTGCCTTACTATATAGTGTTTTGATCATTGTTATGTATTCTTGTGGGAATCCAAATTGATGGAGTATAAAAAAAGAGGAATTTTTGATTGACTGTCAAAAGCTTTTGTTGCATCCACTGATAAAGCATATTTACGGGATTTGTCCTTAGGGCATAGGTGGGTTAGTGCATCAATGGTAGTGTATTATCCCATACTTGTCTCTGATTCATAAAGCCTAGTTTCTCAGGTGATATTCTTCTTCAGTGTTAATCCTCTACATGTACACCTAGCTAGATATAACTTATTTGTTTTTATAAAACTGTTTGCATTTATTTAAGTATGGAAGGTAATACACAAGGTTTGGAGAAATATATGAAAGTCCTCAGTGTGGGAAATTGCATACAAATTTATTTATTAATGCATAAAATATACTAGTCTTTTTATCCACCATGCTAGATAGCACAGGGCCAAATACAATTACAGTAAACTTTAGAGTACCCAAAGGTTCCCAGAAGGGTTCTCAGTTCTGAAACGGTTTCAAAATGGATTTAAACATCTACATTAACAAGTTGCAAGCAAGGAATTCACTTAAGGCTGAGCATTTTTTATTTTTTTTATTTTTATTTATTTATCCTTTGTTAACCAGGTTAATCCCACCAAGCTAGAAGCCTTTTTTCAGGGAAGACCTGAGATGGTATTTATACTAGTAGGGTAAATTTGGCCAGGGCATCAGGGAACTTCACCCAATCATTAGGAGAGTGTTTGTTCCAATCTTAGCACAGTGGCAGCTGGGAGAATAGCACTCAAGGAGATCGAAAATGAAGGACAGCAGAGGGGTGAACACTGCTGCAGTATTTAAGGAGCTGTAGGATTCTGATGAGCTGTTTTATGCAAATTTGTTTGTTTCATCACAAACAAATGTTCAAAACAGTAATGGAGGTTTTATTACAACCCTATAGTTGGGAGGGTTGTAGGGTGATATTCTGGGTGATTTGTTGTTGAAGAGAAAGCCAAAGAGTAGAAAACATGTTTCATGGGGTAAAATTGTGGTTAAAATCCAATCAGAGGAATTAGAAGTCATTTTAAAATGGACAGGTATGACATTTGGAAAAATGTAATGGTCTCACTGGTAGTAAAAACTCATGAGGTAAGAGTTTTTGATATTACTTTTGAGACTGATTTTGTTCCGGAAATTTTTTAGAGGAATATGAATAGAAAAAGCTATAGAAAAGAATAGAAAAGGCTCTAGTACTGTTGTGTTCAGGTTGGTGGGAGTTGCGTTGATGCAGCCTCTGATATAAGACTACTCATCTACCTCTGATACTGATAGAACAGCGTGTTTACTATTACTAATCCAAACACGAATGCGTTCAGCCTTAAGGTGGCACTAAATTGGTAGGATTGCAATAATATTGTTGGTGGACAGATTAACGCGAATGCGTTTAGTATAGTCTTTCTTGTAATGCTACTCCGCTACTGTCTGCATTGATTCTGTAGCACGTGGATCTTTGCTCAGCTATACGCGAATGCGTTTAGCTTTCAGGTAGCGCTACATAAGTGGGACCCCTCTGATACTGATACCGATACTGCTTAAGCTGGTATAGGAACCCTTTACATCTCACGCAAATGCTGGTTTTGTATGCTGTGCTGTCCCAACCTATGAGTACTTACGGGCTGTGCAAACGTGAATAATTTTAGATAGTTTGGCTAGCTTTTAAAGTGACTGCTCTTGACTTTGTTGCTAACGTAGGAGTGAATGCGTTTAGTTATTAGGTTTGCCTTACATTGGGACTGCTCCTATCCTAGTCCTCACACCTATTGCTTTCACATATCATATTTCTGTATACGCAATAGTGTTCCATGTTATGACTTGCTATTTACACCATCTACACCTCCTAAAGAGACTGGAAAGTGTTTCAATTGAATTGTTTATGTTAACGTGAATGCGTTCACTGCATTACTCTGGTGTGTGTGGTGATTTGCTGTAACACTAGGCTCTATATATTATTAGCTATACAGTTATTTATTTGAAATGTACTTTTCACCATTAATATGTACATCCTAAAGAGTTATATCAACTATGTGTAACGTTGCTTTGCTTACCAGTTGCATAACCTGTCTTTTATTGCATTTTGACTCTGAATTATAACCCTGTATGTTAATATTGTACTCTAACATTATCTTTTTGTCCTCTCTCCCTCCTCTAACAGCTATCCCTCCACGACCCTGTGTCTTTGCCTGGGTTGTATCCTCTAATTTCACTATTAGGGTGTTCCCCACAGAACACCCTTGGACTCGGTCAGGACATTGTCTTCTTCTACCACCCTCTACCACCAGAAAAAAGAGAGTATGTCTACCTAGTCATGCTATATTACGTTTTAACTAAATGTTCCTGCTAAACTTTCAGACTGCCACTAGCTAAGCAGCCAGCAGCTACCCCTCCTTACTCCTTCATTTCCCCTCACAGTCTCCTCGGATGGCCACATAGGCTATCCTCTCTCCCCCTTCTAGTACAGCTCCACACCTGGTAGCTCCCTTGTTTGCTTACTGCACTACTACTTTGTCCACTAGATGCTATACTTTTCTCATCCCTATTTGGGATATTAGTACTGACTTCTGCCTTACACTTTTATTCTCCCCTCCTTATACTAATCCTTTTCCTGCTTTACCTCTCTGTCTCATCCTCTCCCCCGAGGATACTTTCTCTTGCCTTGATTCCCCCTTCCTTCCCTGATACTTTTTCCACTCTCCTCTGGTCTCTTTTGTGTGCCCCGCTGCGCTCCCCACCCTACCCCCATATCCCACCCACCCCCAGGGGTCCTACATTTATATTTCTACAAGCCACACCTCCTACTACTGCTATCCTATCCAATTCACAGTCTCACAGATTGTGTAACTTCCTTCACTTAGTCACACCTACATACCACTTTAACCAACCCACCACTATCTCACTAAAGTCCTATACCATTACAGCCCCTTCCACTCTATCCCCTACTCCCACCACACACCCCTCTACAACATATCAGGAAACCCTACTTCACATACAACTATCTTATCATGTCTACAACTATCCTCCACTCACAACTTAAACTACCTATCACTTTCTTACTATTATTCCTTCTCATTACTACCTACTTCTTAACCTCCTATGAACACTCCTTAACTATTTCTCTCTCACTTCCCTCAAAACATACTAGTACACCTACAACATACCTACCTTCATCCTATTTACCTACCTCATCACAAACCATATATCTACTTCCCAAATACCATAGACTATTTCATTGTAAACTACTAAAACTAAATCAAAGAAAGTATTTGACACATCTCTAAAACACATATCCAAAAACTATGGTCTACTACTCCATCTACTTCAGGACGGTGACATACACCCCAATCCAGGCCCTCAACCTACAACTACTGAAACACACAGTCACCATATAAAAGCTCTCCTTCCTCCATCAACTATAACTACAAACATACTATCCTTGGCCCACCTAAATATACGCAGTATCTGTAATAAAGTTAGTCAAATACACGCCCTACTAGAAGTACACAACTTTGACATTCTATGCTTATCAGAAACCTGGCTAAAACCATCTATTAAAGATACTGAAATTACCCCACCTGGATATAACATTGTTAGACTTGATCGCACCTCCAAGAAAGGAGGTGGAGTAGCTATCCTATATAAATCTAACCTGAAGCTTACTCTTCTTGACCTTGCTCTTACCCAAAACAATAATGTCGAAATAATCTGCTCTAGAGTTCAAATTAATACTACTAAATCAATAAACATCATTTGTGCTTATCTGCCTCCAGGAAATAATATCCCCACATTAGAACAACTTCTTGAACAACTCTCAAATTACCTCCCCCAAGAAACACTACTTCTTGGAGACTTTAACATTGACTGGAAATCTTGTAACAATGCTAACCCTACTTCCCATTTAAACCTTTTTGATTTCAAACAACTAATTGATAGTGCCACTAGAATAAATAAAACAAGCAAAAAAGAAACCACCTTAGACTGGGTTCTTACAAACTCCCCTCACAAAGCTACAAAACTGGCATCCTTCCTGATGACCTTAGCGATCACTCCCTCACATATGTCATTAGAGCTAAAACTCATCAAAACTTACCTACCTCACATAGAACACTATATTCAAAGAAACAATTTAATCCCCAAAGATTTCAAACAGAACTCTCACAATACAATTGGACCCCTCTAAAGCAACTCTCTCTCAACAAAGCCATAGAATATTTCAACTCCGCATTCCTTACAATCCTAAACCACCATGCCCCAAGTCGTACCATTAGAATAAAGACCAGAACAGCACCCTGGCTTACCTCTAATACTAAACAAAAGATCAGGCTTAAAAATAAATCTTGGAAGAAATGGCGCTCCTCTAGAAACCCAACAGACTATCAAACCTTTAGAGAGCTGAGAAACAAAACCAAAAATGCTATTATTTCAGACAAAAAGAACTACTATGTAGAACTTCAGCAATCCACAAAAAAGAACCAAAAGGTTCTGGTCTACTATCAATCATCTACTTACCCCAGGTAAAATAGTAACACCTAACCCACAGAATCTAGACCCTGATAATCCCTCTTTAATAGCCAATAACTTCAATAGCTTCTTTACTACTTCCATACAAACACTAGCAAGCCATTTATCCCCTGATGCTTCTCAACTGATCTTAAGTAACACCAACAACGTCATTCCTTCCCTTCAACTTCAACCCATACCCACCTCCTACATACAATCTCTCTTACAAAAACTTAAACCCACTACCCCCTCAGCAGATAAGCTTCCTGCTGAATTCCTTCAGGTAGCAGCAAAAGCTATAGCCTACCCTGTTTCGATCCTAATAAACAGATCCATAAAAGAAAGTGATTTTCCAGCAATCTGGAAGATATCACACATCATACCCTTACATAAAGGAGGCAAATCCACTGACCTCTCTAACTACCGCCCAATAGCACTATTATCTCCACTAGCTAAAATCATGGAAAATGTATACACAAACAACTACTTAACCATCTCCTTCAAAATAACCTACTAGCAAACACTCAACATGGATTTAGACCCTCACATAGTACGACCACTGCACTACTTTCCTTTACTAACACAATAAACTGTAACCGTAATAATAACAAACTAACTGCTTCTCTTTTCCTAGACCTGTCAAAAGCCTTGACATGGTCAACCATAAACTTCTCCTACACATACTAAACTCACTTGCCTTGGATTTTTCCTCCTTAACGTGGTTCTCATCCTACCTTGAAAACCGACAACAAGCAGTACTCTGGAAAAATTCTCTATCTGCTCTACTACCTATCTCCTTAGGAGTACCTCAAGGATCAATATTAGGCCCACTCTTATTCTCTATCTTTATTAATGATCTTCAATCATCTATCCATAACACTACCTGCATACAATATGCAGATGATTCTACCATCATCTGTACAGCTCCCACCCAATCTGAACTCCAGTCACTCACACAATCTACCTTTTCAACCGTTGAACAATGGTTCTCAAAAAGATGTCTCCTTCTCAACTCCAAGAAAACAAAACTATTACTATTCTCACCTACCCACAAATCTCCTCAACTACATTTTACTATTACTGCAGCTGACAATTCCCTTATCTCCCCAGACTCTACTACCAAACTGCTTGGTGTTACTATTGTTAATAATCTTAACTATGATTGTCATATCAATAACACTATAAAAGCAGTAAATAAAAAGATAGGTTCACTGTACAGAATAAAACCCTTCCTTACTCCAGAAGCATGGACCACCTTAGCTCAATCACATCTTATCTCCACCCTACTGTATGCTTCCTCTATTTACACCAATCTCTAAAGGTAACCTGAAAAACTAACTACATCCTATCATAATATAGCCCGCTTTGCCACAGCATCCCAGTACAGAACTCACCACTGTAATAACTTAAAACAATTACAATGGTTAGAACTACCTAACAAGCTTATCTATCAACAACTCTTAATTACACATAACATTCTTTATCAACCAACAAAAACACCAGCTCTCAGTAACCTCCTTACTCCCTACAAAAACTTGAAACAGTTATGATCTGCGAAAAGATACCAGTCACCACAACTAGAATTACAAATTCAGCAGGTAACTGTCTATTTTCAAACTCCATAGGGAAAATATGGAATAACCTCCCCCACACATTACCTCACTAGACTCCTTTCAACTTTTCAAAAAACAACTTCTATTACATCTTAACAACTTCTGGCTCTGCTCCTGTACCAATCCAGACTAAATGACTTCTTCGCTCTTCAGCCATACCTCCCTACGTAAAAATCACTATCTTTCCCTGCTATTTCAAATGACTAAATTACTGTACTGTTCTAAAAAAAAAAAAAAATATGAATATATAGCTTAGGCTATTTGTTTTTTACCTGTTTTTTTTCGCTGTATTTTCTACTACACTAAAATGTATGCATTGTTGCTTAAATGTTTAACCTTGTTTTAATTGTGGAGCTTTTCTCCCCGGGCCTCCACTGAAAATGGAAATTATCCAGCTGGACTAGCTCGGTCAACAAATGTAAAATAAATAAAATAAATAAAATAAATAAATAAAAAGAACTGTAATCCTTGGAACTCTTATGTGGTTAAAGCATTTCACACAGCAACAAAAAAGAAAACATGTTCAGTTTCAAACTGAAGATGATAAAGAGACTTTAAAGAGACATTTAAGCAAACTTTGTAAAGAAGTTATGGACATTAGCAAAGTGTATGATAACAGGATTACAGAATGGTGGATGGGACTGTCATAATGTACTGAAACTGGGGATAGAAACAAATGTTCATATTCCTAGTATGATAAATACAGAAGGAAACAGGGGTGTAGTAATATATTGGTGGCAGCCTAAAACATGTTTTTTCCCCCTGTGGAAAGGTGGTCATTTGACAAGTAATTGGATAAGAGGAAATGTTATACTTGTGGGTAAACAGGTTGTGATGCAAAAAAGTGTGAATTGAAATATTATAAATGTAAAAAAATGGGCATTTATGGATGGATTGTAATATGAAGAAAACAAAAGTGAGGATAGTATATGTAGAGAAGAAACAGTGCCAATAAAAGATAAATAGAAAGAAAGGAAGCAAAATCAGGGTAAAAAAATAAGGGAAACATGAAAAAAGATTATTAAAGAAGAAAGTTCTGAAATAAGTGATGAAAAAGATATAAATCGGAAATTAGTGAAATGTAGAGATAATTCAACTGGCAAAAGAGTAAGAGACAGAAAAAAAGTTTAAAATAAGTGTAAAAGAGAAAAATAAAGGAAATGGATAATACAAATAAGATAAATACTCCAAATGTACATCATTTCTGGTAAGCTACAACATAGGCATAATGACAATTTTATAGTTATTTCAGTACAAGTAAATAGTATTAAAATAAAAATAGAAGAATAGGCATCCTAAATTGGTTTAGTAAGTGTGAAGTTGACATAACAGTTTTGGAAGATGCAAGATTTTTGACACAAGAAGAGAGGCAACAAACAAAGAAACTTTGGGGAGGGGATACAATAGGGAACCTAGGAAAAGAACAATTCTATATCATAGATGCACTTTACAGAAAGTCAGTGAAAATACAGAATTTAATTGGTAATGATAGGAAGATGAACTATTTTAGATCTTACATTACATGATAGGATATATAGAATTATAGCCTTGTATGTCCATGTTACAAGTAAACAAAGGGAAATTTTACTTTGTAAAATTATGGATTATGTAGTAATTAATATGAATATCTTATTAATGGTTCATAGGTAGGTACTAGGCTATCAGGTCCTCTGGCTTACACCACCCCAGAAAGTTAATTTCCTGTGCCCCTGTTGAGCAGAGCCACATAAGTGATTACAGGGGTATTTTTCCTATTTCCCATCCACTCATCAAGATTTTTCTTGAAGAGTGCTAATGAGGAACTTCGCTTGATGGGTAGCTTGTTCCAGAGTATAGGAAGTCTCTGGGACAGGAATCTATCCCTACAGCATGTCCTGTTTATTGTGGTGACAAGGTTTAGGTCCCTAGAGCATGTAGCTCAGAGGGATTGGGATTTCTTTAGGTGTAGCATGCCCAACAGTTCTGGGTTTAACATAGCTTTATATGTTAGTCAGAGATCTTCTCTGAGTAGGCGATATGATACAGAGTAAAGTTGGAGTTTTTTGAGAGGGTCAGGGTAGGGCATCTGCTTGAGGCCAGTAATCCTCTGTGAGGTACTTCTGTGGCCTTTCCAACTGCTGCAGATGTCTTGTGAGGTACATTCCAAAAGGGGTGTTGTACTCTATAATGGGTCTAATGAGTGCTGAGTAGAGGGGAACAATGACCTCCTTTTTCCTGGATTAGAACCCTTTTGTGATGAGGTGTGCCACATAAAAGGATTTCCTGACTACTGTGGCAATGTGATTATCAAAGGAGAGACTACTGTCCCCCTGGGTCCCAAGGTCTCATCACACATTCGGCATTAAGTAGACTGCCGTTTATGTGGTAGTTCATGGGTACAGAGTTTTTACCAAAGGGGATGACAAAGCACTTTTTGGTATTGAGCTTGAGGCCATGCCTCTGACACCAGGCATCTGTCTAAGTGAGACCCTTCTGTAGGATGTCATTTAGGGACTCGACTATGGCTTCTAGTTTGCAGTCATCTGCGAACTTCATTAGCCAGAGGCCTTCTGTGTTAGCTTGTACTTCAAAGAAGTAGATACCAAATAGGAGAGGTCCCACGACTGAACCCTGTGGTACTCCACTTGTCACTGGTCTGAAGTCAGATTTGGAGTCTGTATCTTTTACAGTGTGGGTTCTGTCAGTGAGCCAGGTAGCAACCCATCTTGTGACATAGGGATTTATACCTAGTTTAGTGAGTTTAGCTATAATTACAGAATAGGGGATGGTGTCAAAAGCCTTGGCAAGGTCAAGATAGGCCATGTGACCTACCTTACCCTCATCTATGGCTTTAGTGACTGCCTCAAAGAAGTTGATCAAGTTGAGAAGACATGATCTGCCTTTCACAAACACGAACTGGGTGGGGTCCAGAGTTTGGAGGTTACCAATGTCTTTGTTTATGAGTTCCATGATGATGATACGTTCCATAGCCTAGCAGACCAGGTCCGTCAGGCTAATAGGATGATAGTACCCAGGATCAGTGGTGGCTCCCCTGTTGTGGAGTGGGATAACTGTTGCTGTGTACCATTCAGTGGGCACAAAGCTGGACATGAGACTATGATTGAACATGGTGCTTAGTTGGGGAGCCAGTTCATTCTGAAGTTCATGTAAAATGCACCTGGGATGTTGTCCAGTCCCACGGATGATGTGTTTTTGGTTTTAGAGAGTTAGATGTGATTACAGGGACTCTGCATTCTTCCTGTATAGATATGGGGCCCTTTAGGGGGTGAGAGGGGGGAAAAGTTAGCACTGAACTTATCTGCCAGGATGTTGGCAATATCAGTTTGTTCTGTAATTTTCATGCCGTTGTGTTGCAACTCAGAGCAGATCTGGGTGTTGCCATTGAGATTCTTGACATAGCTATAGAATGCGTTGTGGTTGCCCTTAGGATCAGTGGAGATTTTGTTTTTGTAGCTAGCTTTGGAGGATCTTATAAAGGATCTCAGCTTCTTACTGAGGCTGACCAGGGAGCTCTTCCACTCATGGGATTTTACTCTCTTTTGCAACAGTTTCTTCCTTCTGTTGTAGAGTTTGTTTATGGCAGGGAACTACCAGATTAGCTTCCTTTATTTGGAGGATAGCGTCCTGGTTCTGTTTGAGATAGCACAATCCACACACTCGTGTAAGTGCTTATAGAGTGCATTTGTGTAGGATTCAGCAGTCGTAACTGCATTGTCCATCTGCTTGGGTGTCATGAAGTTCACCACTTCTGTCTTAAGAAGCATGAAGTTGGCTTTGGAGAATTTTTTTACCGTGGTTTCCTTAATGGTGGGTGGGGGTGGGATGCGGATATCTAGAGTGATAAGCTTATGGTTGGATCTGACCAATGAGGGGTTGACTTCAGGTGTGGAACACTGGTCACTCATTTTGGTAATGACTAGGTCTAGGATATTGTTGCCCCTGGTGGGGGTGTGGGTAAATTGATTCAGGGCATTGGAATTTATGAATTCCAGAAAGTGTTGAGTGAAGGAGTTGGTACATGAGTAGTTTTCCCAGTTAATGGTGGGGTAGTTGAAATCGCCCATTATTAGGGTGTTTGGTTGAACCCTAATATTTTCAAGTATATCAAGAAAAGACGAGTGGGAATCCTGGGGCATGGTGGGGGATCTGTAGCAAGCTACAATTTGGATTGCAGTTTTGCCCAGAGTTAGTTGCACTTGGATAACCTCGGATGCATTATGCTGCGCAACTAGCCTGGAGGTGTGAATATCCTTAATGAATATGGACACACCTCCGCCTGTGGTATGAGTTATAGCCTGGTAATGCAAGGGTGCTCTCTAGAGCCTTGAACCAGGTCTCAGTCACTGCACAGATATCAATATTCTCCATTTTAAGGAGTGCCTCGAGTGAGTTCATTTTGAGATTTAGACTTCTAGCATTGAGTAGCATTACCCTCCATTTTTGCTTGCCTGTTCCTGTTATGGTGGTGAATTTGTCATTTGAACCTTGTCTAAAAATGTACTATAGGGGTGGCAAGAGCCTTAGCCAGTATCCAGAATCCCAGAGGTGAGAGGTGCAGGCCATCTCTGGCAAAGCATTGTGGTCTGTCGACCATGTTGTCCCAGGCAGACAGATACTGGATCCCCTTAGAATGACACCAGAAGATTAGCCAATTGTTGAAGTCAATCATTTTGTCCTTGTACTGCAGTATCACTCTAGGTAATGGAAGGATGCTACTCAGGGCTAGGGTCATACCTGCCTAGGCTACAAAATCGGAGAGCTCTTCCATGTCTCTTTTTGTGTAGTCCAGGGTGGTATGTCTCAGGTCGTTCACATCAACATGGACATTGACAGAGTCATATTTGTACTTGTTGTGGAGTGACCTGAGTGCATGGGTTATGTGGCAGATCCTGGCACCCGACAGGCAGCTGACACTAACCTTCTCCTTGTTTAGCCTTATGAGTGGGACATCAGTGTGCCTGACAATAGAGTCACCTATGACTAGTGTGCTGGTTACGTTAATTTGCCTTACGGGCTGTGGTTTATTGGCACACTGAGTCTGTGGGCTATGTGTCATTTGGGTTGTGTTGGGAGGTGGAGGTTGCTTGTGTTTCTGCTTTGGAGGTCTCTGTTGCTTGAGCAGATAATTACTGAGAGCCTTCGCGAATGTTTTTGTGTTTCTATGCATGGATTTTGGTGGTGTAGATTTAGTGGGACTGTGTGACGAGTGTGGTGTGGTGCAAGTGTTTACCCTCTCCTCTTGACTGTCAAGTTCAGTCTTGGTTGGAGAGAGCTTTATCTCCAGTTTGGCTAGATAAGTGCATCTCTCACAGGTTGTGGTGTTGGGTGGTAGGAGGAGAGGGTTGTCTGTGTACATGAGGCAATTGCTACATTGTCTCAAGATGATCAGATTCATCAAATAGACAGGAGAGAACACTGGGAGCTGACCCTTGGACATGCCTGAATAAAAAACTACTTTCCTCTAGACAAGTGAGGAAAGTGAGTATAAGAGCTGTTTTTCTCTAAGGAAGTGAGGAAAGCAAGTACAAAAATTGTTTTCCTCTAGGTAGAGAGGAAGGTTGAGTGCTGCAGTAATTTGTAGCTTATTTAGTGCTAACAACAAGTTCTGAACAAGTGCTGAGCACGAATAAGCAAATTCAAGTGCTAAAACTAAGAATCTGTGCCTGAATCTTGTGGCAGATAGGCTGCCTAGTGCTTACCACTCCCACTGATAAGATAGAATGCTTCCCTCCAACACAGAAAGGCTTGGGGGGCTCAGAAGCTTACAAACTGTCCTGGATACAGCAAATCTGTATCTGGACTAGACTAGTTACAGTAAAGGTGGGAAACAAGTGCAAATGTGGGCTTTTAAACCAGAAAGTTGAAAGAGATGGAAAAACTGCCCAAACGGCCAATAAACTAGAATTTCTGGGCCAGAAACCACTCTTGTGGTAGATAGGCTACCTAGTGCTTACCACTCCCACTGATAAGCTAGAAGGCTTCCCTCCAACACAGAAAGGCTTTGAGGGCTCAGAAGCTTATAAACAGCCCTGGTTACAGCAAATCTGTATCTGGACTAGACTAGTTACAGGAAAGGCAAGAAACAAGCTTAGAAAAAAAATTGGGAAAGTGGAAAGGGAGAAAGGAGAAACAGAAGATAATTCAAAATGAAGGACCTAAGTGGCTTGCCCTTCACAAATGTTCTCTCTGTATTAGGTAGAATGAGCTAGTGACACTAGACTGGAACAGAGCTGGGATAGAGCTGAACAGATAGGACTGGTAGGAGTGTCTGAAGTCAAAATATGATCTCACTGTACTCGGTTGAGTGAGCAAATGAGACAGACCCAGGAGGAGTGTTCAAACACAAATTTACAGGAGGGGCGGTCAATTACAAAGCCACCAAGATTAATACCAGAACAAGAACAGGGAGGGCAGGGGGGAAACTAACTGCAGAGGCAGAGAGAGACCACAGTACTCTATGAAACAATTAAACAAAAAAACAAATAACTACAGAGAGAGACAGACCACAATATTCAATGAAACAATTAAATACACAGAAAAATAAAATGCAGTGCAATCTTTAACACTGCAAGTTTGTCCTTAACTCAGCTAGTAATGCAGTTGATTGTAGGTATGTAGCAGAAGCCAAACAACTCAGATATTGAGCAGTAATAAAAATGGGAGACTTTAATTGTGATTTGAGAGGAAATGATGTTAAGAAAATTTTTGAAGTTATAAAATGTGGCAGTTTAAAGATTTAGAATAATAATTTGTGGACATTTAGTCAAGCTATATATAAGAATGAAATAGATTATTTTATTACATCACAAAGTTTAAATATGCCTAAAGAGACAAATTATGAGATGAAAATGGAAATAAAATAAGTATGCAATTATGGAAAGATCACATTTCCACTACACTGTGCTATAAAAACTGGTTGGAGTGGTGGCTAAAAATGTTTTTTTTATTTTTTTAGAATGGAAGTCAGATATAAGGAAAGCAGAACAAATAAATTATAAACAATGTGTACAGATGCTTTAAAGGATTTGGAAAGGAATATTATGTGATAAAATGGAAAATTTATGAAAAAAATCAAGAGAAAGCTACATTATTATTTAATATATTTTCTATATTTTCTATATTTAAGCAAATATATTACTTAAAAGGTGAAAGAGAAGAGGTATCACCTTATTTCAGTAGCATAATTAAAGAGAATACGAGTATAATGAGAGAAATTATTTATTTATTTATTTTTATTTATTTGCAGTTGGTTTACCAGGATAGTCCATTGGGCCAAAAGAACCCGTTTTCAATGGAGTCCTGGGGAGAAAAGCTCCAGCACATAAAAACTGAGTTAATACACAAGATAGTTAACTATTATTAAATTATACAAGTAGTGGGTAAAGCATTTAGTTCAAAAGTCAAGAAGTATTCAAAAATACAATAAATGAATATTAATGTGATGTACGTGAGCTGAGACAATAAGGTGATAACACAGCAGAGTTGTGTTGGAGAAGGAGCACAACATTACATTACAGTGTAATTCTTCAGAAGGAAACAAGCTTTGTTAGGTAAAGTTGAGCCTCAATGCGTACAGGAGGTAGGATGACATATATTTATGAGGGGTGGGAGCAAGAACAATCCCATTGTGACCTAAGATGTGAATGAAGAGATTTTTTGAATAGGTAGTGATTACAGGAAGAGATTTTTTGAATAGGTAGTGATTACAGGTGGTACGGATGGATGGTGGGAGTGAGTTCCAGAGACGGGAAAGGTTAGAGGATAATAAGTGTTTACCTGGGGGGTGAGATGGTTTATGGACTTCTAGTAGGTTTTGATTGTTGGACCTTAAGACTCTATTTGGAAGGTGCATTTTGAAGGCAGAAGACAGAGAGGGACAAAGAGAGGGGTTGAAAATAAGCTTATGAGCTAAAGTCAGCTGTATATAGTTAAGATGATTAGGTAGTTCGAGCCAATTTAGTTTTTGGAGTGATGATTAATGATGATAGAGCATAGGCAAGCATACCTCTCAAGTGTACCTCATTGCGAGGAACATACCTCATTTGGGGTCTTAAAAACTTCATGTTCCTCGAAGTTCCTCAAAGTTCAACGTTGAAAGAGTTTGTCTAACATTCAGTGTTAGTAATTTTTTTGAGTGAAATCCATGGTAAATAGAAATTAATCATATTAATTCATTAAATGATCTTCTTTGTAAGTAAAACCAGCATATTTTAACCATCCTATGACCTTCCTAGTTGAAGTTGTTGTAAGCCATTAGTATGTGTTCCACATTTTGCCCATTTGTTCCACAGTATGAAGGCAAGTGTTCCTCATTTTGGAGATGGAGGGTTGAGAGCTATGTAGGCAAGATCATCTCAGGAATAAGTTATGAATATCGTAATAAATTATGTAAAATGTTTCAAGACAGAAAGAAGGTACAACAATGGTGTGTTAAAAATTAACAGAACAAGAAAATAAAGAATTGTAAAATGAGATTTCCTTATATGAATTAGATAAGGTGTATGGGCAAGTTAACTTACAGTCCATTTCAGAACAAGATGGAACAGGATAACAATTTTATAAGACATTTTCAGACTGCCAGAAAAAGTACTTCTTAAAAGTTATGAATGAGTGGGTTAAACAAAGAGGGTTTTATGTGTAAAGATGTATGCAGTGGTACACTTACATTGTATGGAAAAAGGAAGATAAAAATAAAATTGAAAATTGGAGACCTATAGTATCGAACAATGCAGATTATAAGATTTTTATGAAAATAATTCAGAAGAGATTGGAAAGTAAAATGAAACGTATGGAAGATACTATATATAGTTTAAAAGGAAAATTATGTCAGGAATTGTAAAAATGTGGATAATATTATGTACAGGACTGATGAAACCAAGATGATAGGAAATTTAAATAAAGCATTTGATATAATACAACATGAACTTTGTGGACAATTATGGAACAGTAAGAATATATGTTGTTTTGCATATAATAAAAATAAAGTAAGAATTTTACTGAATGGATAGCTAAGCAAAGAAATAGATATAAGGAATGGCATCAGTGATGTCCTATGAGTAGCATATTATTTACACTAGTTATGAATGTATTACTTAAGGATATAAAGTTGTATATGAAAGGTGCTGCTTATATTAACAGTGAAGGGATAAAAATTCCAGTTATATTTACTTAAGCAGATGATATTATACTGACTACAAGAAACAACGTCTGGATGAAAGAAGTTATATGTTATGTACAGCTATGCTTGTAAACATAACAGGCATGACTTTAAAATAAAGAAAAAAGTAAAGGAATGGATGATATAATAAAGATAGGAATACTACCTATTTTTGATAAAATAAATCTCTGCTTTAGAAATAAGACTCGGGGTAAAAATGTAAGTGGGGAACAATGGAATAGGATAATAGATTAAATAAAAGAGCTTTTTTGTTTTTGAAAAACATACAAGCTATTGTTTAATAAAAAGTTTTATTTGATGAATTCAGTTATACTTGGAAAGATTGCATATTTAGCTAGTGTTTATATGTTGCTAATAATCTATGAAACATAAGTACTTACAATTATTTTTCTTTTATATGGTGTTCAGGATTGAATCCTGTAAAGAGAAGAGTTGTGTATGGATAAGGAATGATGGAGGTTTAGGATTAATGAACACAATTGTTTATGCTGCTTCTTTGAATATGTTTAAAATTTTGTTTTGGATTAGTGATAAAACAGTACATTTTCTAAAGTACAAATATAAATGGCATTGGGCTATGCTAAAAAAAAAATAAAAAGAGGAAAATAATGTTTAACTAAAGTTTTTAGATATTACTGAGAAAAAATTATTTTATGGAAAATAAAAATTAATGAAACAAAGTGAGAGGAAAGTATGGTTTAAAAATATCAAGTTACAATATTATTATGTTAATCTTTGGGCTGAGCTCATGACTGAAAAAGTTAAAGCTATAAAAGTACAAAAAGTATGGTTTAATAAACAAGTAGAATGCCAAGATTTTTTGCAGATTAGTGATTAATAAATTACCAGTAAAAGGAAATATGCTATATAAAAAAGTGAAATAATCTGTACATATAGTGGTAAAGAAGAAACTGAATAACACGTTTTCCTGCAATGTATAATGGTTGCAAAACTGTGGAACAAATTATATGAAGAAAACATCTTTGAAAATATAAAGGAGGTAAATGAAATAACTATAGATATGATTATGTATGGATATTATAGCCATATAATAAGAAATATGTTAGTGAAAGAGATACAGTAATATTGTATGTTGTGTGGACCATTAGGAATGAAAGGATAAATGAAATAATGCTTAATGGTAAATGGAAATTAACAGCAATAGTAAGAAAAATTAGATGGTAGTTGCAGAAAAGGGAGTGGAGGGTCAAATAAGGATAATAAAGATAGACATTTAACATAATAATGAAAAATAGGATATTTATGACTGTATGACAACAACAGAAAGGAATGGAAAATTGAACAATGTATAAACTATAAATATATAAATATGTAAATAGTATTATAAATACTGTTTTAAATAAAGAACCCCTACTCTTTTGGATAGGTGCCATGGGCTCTTTTTACATCCAACTGTGCTACTATCAACTCAAGCAGAAGTGGCTTTGGTTTAATGTCTCATCTGAGGAACAGCACTCTCAGGAGTGCAGCACCTCTCTTATGCTGCACTACAGTGTCAACAACTGATCTACCTGGTGTGGGAATAGAACTCAAAGCCTTCTCCACCAAAGGTTGTGCGCGACCTTTATCACTACTGACACTGCATATTTTGGATATAGAAAGTATATAAAAAAATTCATCTTGCCAATATTCCTTAAGAAAGTTGCATGAATTTAGTACAACAAGGTACAAGCCGATTTATATGTGGATGTTACTGTCTTTGCGGATATTTATAAGATAAGCATTAAGCAACTGTTTTTCTGCCTCATGTGCAGAAAAATAGTAACCATCTAAGTCACTGTTCTAAAATGGTTACAGCTAGCTAGAACAAACACAGTTAGCTCAGTTTGTTGTTTTTTTGTATCCAGACCCGGAGTCCATTATCCATTGTGTGGCTTATTATCAAGCTCTAGAGTTAATATCTTGCACTAAGATTGGTTATTTAGCATTCTTTAGCACCTTCCACTGCACCTGCCTTTGGGTCCCAGTCATTACTGGAAAGGGTTTCTTGGCTTGCTAACTTATATGGATAACAAAAATAAGCAAACTAAACCAGGTATGACTACTGCCACTGCAATCCTGCTGGTTTCGTCAATCTGTCACTTTTCGGAGACTGAATAGGAGAAGCAGATGATAACAGAGAGACACTGAGCTTCTAGAAGTCTAGCCAGAGTCCCCAGACAAAGATTCATGCAGTTCTCCTTTTCAAGCTTTTTTTTCTTTCAGGGTATAAGCATGTTCTGCCAGATAATTAAGTTATAACTGCAAAGAAATAGGTGGCTAGGGTGTTACTCTTTGCTGGAAGCGCTTGTTCTCATTCAGCTTAACACGGCATTGTAGCATGGGAAGAACCACTCAGAATCCTCAAATAATGCTATTATTCAGTGTCAGATATGGAACATTCCATGGTCTCCTGCACTGTAGTACTGCTGAGGATCAGGGTCTATCTATTAAATGCAGGTACATGTCAGGTAATGCACTTACTTGCACACACACACTGATAGTTCCTTGAAGCCTATTCCAGAATGTACAATGTTTACACATTCAACACTGTATCTAACAGAGGTCCTGAAGGTGCTTCAGCTCTTAGAAAACTGGAACACTCCTTCCAGTTGCTTGCCAAATACTAGACATTATAGTGCTTTTGAGATTAATGAAAGTGCTGCAATATTCCTGGACATTATTGATGGAAGAAAGAATATCCTACATGTTTTAGTATTTGTTTGGGCATTCTTGACAAACAGAAGCATATTAATGATGAAATATGGCTAGGGGTTGATTATTCGTCACATTATTAAAAAATTAATCTCTGACATATATTACATAATTAAGTAAAAACATATCGGCACAGAAACACGACTGAAGACAGCTAAATATAATCAACATTGCTTTAATAACATGTAAAAAGGTATGCACTTTTCACACCATTGCAGGTGCTTCATCAGACCATGAAACCTAAACATATAGACAAGACTTTAATAGAAACATCAATTTCCATATATCCAGTTTAATTATTTAAATACGACATCTTTTTTGAGATTCACGTATCATCACACTAAGGAGGCCATTGAATTTCTGAATGTATGTGTATCCAGAAGTTCAGATCCTTTTAATACTGATCTTTATAGGAAATCTTGTAAAAAGAATGAGCTGTTGCAGCACTGCAGTATGTACTTCACATACATATATATATATAAACATCCTTAAGGGACAGGGGATGCGAGTCTCCAGACTCAATAATTTAGTGGAAGGATTTCAACGTGACTTTTTAGAGTGTTGATATAGTTTGAGAAAGTTAAGTGACATGTGTAGAGCGGTGTCAACCCTTAGGATACAACAGGAGTGACTGTATTTTTCTAATATGAGATCTAGAGTTGTTTCTAGTAATGAAGTGGGTCATAGTAGGGGAAGGAGTATCTCTAATAAAATCTCTGTTCCCTTATATTATGCTAGTGACATCAGAGCTGTCTGTGACACTATGAAAACCAACTGGCTGATTCTGCAAACAGAAGAACATTTTAAAGACTTAAAAGGTGATAAACCTAGACTTATTTTTAAAAATAAAAAATCTATAAAGAGGCAGTTATGCTATAGGAACTAGCATTTATTTGTTATTTATTTATTTATTTAAGTTTGATGACCGGGGAAGTCCACTGAGCCAAAAAGAGCCCATTTTCAGTGGAGGCCCAGGGAGAAAAGCTCCACAATAATAAGTTACATTTCACATGTTACAAAAAGACAGTTCAGTCAAGCTAGTTAAACTTTTAAAAATAAGCTTCAAGATATTAGCATTTGGCATGTCAGCCTGTTAAAATTGATGGACACATTTCAATACAGTAATTTCAACATCAGTGTCAAGTGCGAGGTGGAAAGACATGATATGAAATGACACGTCAGGAAATGAATACATCAGGCACACAGAGTTGCAATATGTGCAATTTTTGTGCATATATATCTAATGTCTCTACTCATTCACAGGCAGGGGAAAGATTTGGATTTAATATTAAAGCAGATTGTACTACCACAGATGTTACTTATATTGCTAACTGCAAGATCTGCATGAGTTTTTATATTGGAAAAACCAACCGCCCCCTAATGGAACATATTAGTGAAGACATATATTATACATGTATCACAGATACTAAAAAAAGTGCTTTAGCTAAGCACATGTTAGATTATGGTGATACGCCTGTCTTTAGTTTTAAAGTCACTGAAAAAGTGATGAGGAATGCATGTTTAGGTGATTTTAGGAGTTACACTGAGAAGCGCGAATTGTATTGGATAATCAAGCTGCAGGCCGAGAGATCACCAAGACTTAATGGTAGGGTCTCTCTTTAAGACCCATTTTAAAAGCTAGAGATTTATTAAGGTGATTTAAATGTTATATTACCTAATTGCAGTGTATGGTTGATTTGAATAGATGGTCATTGTTCATTGGATATACGTAAATCAATGTTTTGATTAAAGTCTTGTCTGTATGTTAAGATTTCATGGTCTGGTGAAGCACCTCCAACAGTATGAAAGCGCTTACCTTTTCTACATGTTATTAAAACAGTGTTGATTTTATTTAGCTGTCTTCAGTTGTATTTCTGTGCCCATATGTTTTGACTTTGTTATTTTTTGTTGTAGTGTCATACACATAGTTAAAGCCTTGAGGGACACTTTTTATTCAGATATATTACATAATTACTTACATATTAATGATGAATCTGCACTGTTTACCGGGACCCTTTCAATAAATCTTTAAAGCAAGAAGACAGTCTTAAAACACCCACACTCAATATGTCATTATTTTATTACTTCTTTATAAAAA
This sequence comes from Protopterus annectens, assembly GCF_019279795.1. Taxonomy (NCBI): domain Eukaryota; kingdom Metazoa; phylum Chordata; order Ceratodontiformes; family Protopteridae; genus Protopterus; species Protopterus annectens. The sequence continues at coordinate 299,271,966 of NC_056732.1, read as the reverse complement.
TAGGTTAAATAATTAGTGGAAAATGAGTAGATGGACCTAGCATACATGTAATTTGTCATTTTTTTCTTGATTCACTTATATTTTCCTGGAACCAAAAGGAACTAAATGAAATGAAAACATATCAAACAAAACTTGAGAGAGATGCAGTAAGACAATATTATTTTTTAAACAAAATACAGATATTTCACTTCTGAAGTACCATTTTATTAAGACCCAGATGCTGTTATAAAAATAATTAGAATCAGACAGTTGCAAAGTAATTATTCAAAAGACAACATAAATTATCAAAAAATATGGTAATGGTGGTGCTGCGGTAGCGTTGTCACCTCACAGTAAGACGCTGTCCTGTTCGATTCTCAGCTAGAGCTTCTTCTGTGTGGTGACATGTGTGAATGGGTGTACCTTCGTTGAAGTTTGTGCGTCAGGGCTGGCAACTCGGCACGTAAAAATCTACTGCCAATCATTAGCGTTCCGGAGTTCCGCTGTGGCAACCCCTAACCAGGAAAAGCCGAAAGACACAACAACAACATGGTAATATTACAATAAATTTTCTAGAGGCCACATATTAACACAAAGACATAACATTAAAACATGTATGTAAGCCCTATTCTAAATTCATGATGACATCTGCACAAAATGTAGAAGTTTTCAAATACCAGGGATATAATAATAGGGTTTATCCATGCACATGAGAAATGTTGATGCAAATATGTGAATGATTTTTGTCATAAGTCACAATTACTGTATCATTCTGAAGATTTCAAAACTAGGTTCATTTTCAGATATTTAGGTAAAGAATTGAAGAACAAAACTGGAAACGCTGAGAAAGCTGGGTGTCCTGAAATATGGATCGTGGGTTTTAGGGCCATTGTACACCTATTGAAGCATGAGGGTGCAGCTAATAATGGCAGACATATGGGTATGAAAACATAGAACTTTCTTACTGTTTGATGATTTAGTTATGTATGCCTTCTGCATACGATACCTTCCAAGAAGGGCGAACTATGTCAGCAGGGGCTGGACATTAGCCCTCAGGTTTGGATGATAAAAGATGTAGCCCCTGGTCTGTTCCTCATAGGTTTGATTTACATCCTTTGTTTGAAAAACCTTAGAAAGAAGTCCCAAAAACCTAAACATAACTCTTCTCCCACTCCTCTTCCTTCTAGGGGATCTAATGAGGATTGGTACTCCCCCCCCCCCCCCCAAGGGCCTTTTTAGGGTTTTAAGTCCTTGTAATCAGCTTCTTCTCCTCTCAAAAAAGGAAATTATGTCCATCCCCCTCTGCTTCTGACTTTGTCTAATGTGGAAGAAACTGTATTAGGGTACGCCTCCCAAATGTCTTCCTGATTCCTTAAAGTCTACGGAGAATAGTTCCTTTGATTCACCTGTAGAGGGCGCCATTACTAAAATGAAACATTTTCCAGGGAGATTAATGACACCTCAGAGATCCAGAGATATACTATAAGCTTTTCCTTTAGCTCATCATCTTCTTTCGGCTGTTCCCATTAGGGGTCGCCACAGCAGATCATCCGTTTCCATTTCTTCCTGTCCTCTGCATCATGCTCTTTCACACCAACCGCCTGCATGTCCTCTCTCACCACATCCATAAACCTGATCTTATGCCTTCTTCCTTTCCATTTACCTGGCAGCTCCATTCTTAGCATCCTTTTCCCAATATACCCAGCATCCCTCCACAGCACATGTCCAAACCAAAGCAATCTCGCCTCTCTTGCTTTGTCTCCAAACTGTCCAACCTGAGCTGACCCTCTAATATACTGATTCCTAATCCTGTCCATCCTAGTCACAGCCAGTGCAAATCTTAACATCTTTAACTCTGCCACATCCAGCTCTGACTCCTGCCTTTTTGTCAATGCCACAATCTCCAACACATATAACATAGCTGGTCTCACTAGCCTTTTGTAGACCTTCCCTTTCACTCTTACTGGTACTCATCTGTCACAAATCACTCCTGAGACTCTTCTCCACCCATTCCACCCTGCCTGTACTCTCTTCTTCACCTCTCTTCCACACTCACCATTACTATGAACTGTTGATCCCAAGTACTTAAACTCATCCACCTTTACCAAATCTACTCCCTGCATCCTCACCATTCCTCTACCCTCCCTCACATTTACACACATATATTCTGTTTTAGTCCTGCTGACCTTCATTCCTCTCCTCTCTAAAGCATATCTCCACCTCTCCAGGGTCTCATCAACCTGGTCCCTACTCTCACTACATATCACAATGTCATCTGCAAACATCATAGTCCATGGAGCCTCCTGTCTGATCTCATCTATAAGCTTTTCCTTTAGCTATTCCCCATATAATAGGTGTTCTGGAAGATGCTTTCAATGCAGCTGGTATTTTGCCTCATAGTCAAGATCGTGCTCCTACAAAGCCTGACGGACTTTCCAAGCAGAGCCCCTCCCTAACCCAATTGAAGTGTAACTTGGACAACTGGATGGAGAACTGGAAATTCATCCCTGGTTTGGCACCTATGTTGCTAATGAACACTGGTAGCCCATAAACAGTTTGTCTTCAAGGCTCCTGCTTATAAATGTTTCATTTCTGCTTCTTACACTTATCAAGGGTACCCGCACTTGTCAGACATTTGAGATGCATGAATAGGCCTAAAAAGGCCCAAGTGGTCATTAGCCTAGTACACACCTATGAAACTATCTGCTTTTACTGCTAAACAGTCTCACAAAAAAAGGGAATATGCAGCAATTTAAAAAACAGAGGCAGAGCAAATCCAAGAAGAAATCAGGTTCCACCCAAAAACAATGACAGGCCAAAAATAATGCCTGACTATCCTCTTCAAATACCACCCTCCTCTCCTCACCCTAGTCATCCTAATATCTAACTACTACTTTCTTTCTTTATTTTCCCATTTGGATCCAGATCACTTCAAATGCTTGGGTTCTAGAGACCATCTAGAGCCTTCTTTTCAGCTCAGGACTTCCACTTCATCCACAAAGCCAAACTTATTTGTTTCTGTCCACTCTTTCCACAAAACCAAAGTCTTCTGTTTCCTTCCATTCTGTCCCGACTTGCTATATGAGGGAGTGATAGAAGTGATTCCAGATCTTCTCAAAGGACAAGGAGTTTATTCAAGGATCTTCCTTGTCCCCAAAACTCTTTCCCATTTAAATCTCTATTTAAAGGTTCAACATTCAAGTTTATTTATTTAATTTATTTATTACTATTTGTTCACTGGGTAAGTGGACTAAGTCCCTTTTCAGCCACAACCTAAGCTCAAAGAGCAGAAAATTCATCACAATCTTTCAATCAACAATATATACAAAATGAGTACATAGTAAAATTCAGAACATAGTAAGACTGAATCTTAACATGAATAGAGTAATATTAAAATATCCAGTCAGAGTGCACTGAAAAAAGATATATAGAAAATGCAATCAAAGATGTTGAATAAAATACAGTGCAATCACACATAAAATACATAAACTATATAAATGCGAAATATTTGCATGTAAGATGCCACACAAAGAGGCTAATTAAAGTTTATTAAATGTATTTTAGTTTTCATGATATGGGATGGTAATTTAACCACTGTGGTAGCAATTGCAAGTATATTTAGTAAAGAGAAGCTCTTTAAGTGCATCTTTGAAGCTTTTAATGATTTCTAGATTTTTGACATCTGTAGGCAAATGGTTCTAGGTAGCAGGTCGCCGTCTAGAAATGGCTCTCTCATCTACAGCAGTTTTAAAAGGAGTGTGTAACAGAGTGAAACTGTTGTCCTGTGAACTTCTGAGTGCATAAGGTTTATCTTGTAAATGTAGTTTCAGTCTTAAAGGGGGCAGTGACTGTGTTTTTAACACTTTGCCAAAAAATTCCAAATTGCTTCTAATGCTTAATAGGGCCACTTTTCTTCCAAGTACTTTAATTTACAAACTGCAATGGTATATCTAGGAGTCTGTTATTACAATTAATCTGCAGAATCTATTCTCAGCAGTCGGTTTTCTGTGTGTTTTTGGGCTGAATATGTTACAAGAAAACGAAAGCCATATTCAAGGCAATGGCCTTATGAGCAGCAGGTGAAAGGAGGGTCTGATCTTGCAACAGTTTTAATTGAACGAGGACTTAATTACAGAATCTGTGTGTATGGCAAAGGAAAGGGTAGGGCTGAGGCCTAGGTACCTCTGTTCAGTGGGCATTCTATTGCCATTAAGATCTATTATGAGAATAGAGAGAACAGTGGGTAATTTCTTGTCTGAGGCAAAGACCTTGAAATTGGTTTTCTTGGGGTTGATGAGCAGTTTGTAAGTAGTGGACCAGCTGTATAACTGAGTGAACTTGTCCTGTAACATGGTGTGCAGAGCTCAGAATGACTAGTACTGGACTGCAGAAGTATATCATCTGCATACATTATTAAATATATGTTAATTCTAGGGGGGACCTTTAACAAAAAGATAGAAGACAAGAGGATCGAGCACAGATCCCTGTGTTACACCTGTGTAGAGTATGAGACATTGCTGTGGAGTTGGAAGGGTCTGTCTTTAAGATAGTGTTATCCCCAAAATGGAGTCTTTTAAGTTTGTTGAGAAGCAGGGAATGCTTGACTATGTCAAAACCTCTTGGCATGTCAACAAAGAGACCTGCAGTAATAAATATCTCATTCTGGTGGCAATAAATGATATTAGTGGCCATTACCAGGGCAGTAAAGGTACTGAAGGCATTGTAAAAGCCATGCTGTGCATCACATAACAGGTCATATTTGACAATCTCTCAATCCCCTTTTCCTCCGATTCCTCCCTTATGGTGACTCTGGATTGTAAAGACATGTACTATCGCACCTCTTTCCACAAAAAATTTAGACAATATTTAAGACTCTCTGTTGCTTTTTCACATTTTCAGTTTGATTCTTTACCCTCTGAGATTTCCTCAGCTCCAAGGGTATTTTATTCATTTATTATTTATTTTACATTTGTTAATCAGAAGAGTCCAACTGGATATATGTACATTTTCAGTGGAGGCTCGGGGAAAAAAGCTTCAGAGCAGTAAAATCGTTAACAAGAGAAAGCTCGTTAACCAAAAGGTACATTAGACAACTTACATAAGCATTTTTACACATGAAAGACATTGTTTACTTTACAGTGTTCAGAGTTACTATTAACCCATGCAAACATTAAAAAAGCAGTAGATAAGCTGTTACTCTAGTTGCTGGAAACAGAGAAAAATGAGTTACTATCCAGGGGTGGTACAGGTACATAATCTATGATTCAGGAAGTGTGTTTTGAATATTTTTTTTGAACTGGGTTGTGGAGTTATTTATTATGTGGGCTGGAAGAAGTTCCAGATTTTAGAGACGTAGTGGCTATAAACGGATCTACCTGCCTCATTTTTAAAGTGTGTTACCTTAAAGAGCTGTTGGGTACCTGATCTCAGGGATCTGGTAGTAGTGTAAGGTTGAAGTAGTTGCTGCAGGGCTGGGGTGTTACCTGGATGTAGTACTTTGTAAGCAAGTGCTAGTTGGTTGACTTGAAGGATCAGGAAGAGTTCTAGCCAGTGGAGTTTTTTGAGGTTTTCACAGTGGTGGATTCTAGAAGGTGATCCTGTGCAAATCTGGCTATTTTATGGTAACAGCTATCTAGTTTGTTGAGCTCAGTTTTTAGGAGATTGGTAAGCATGGGGGAGGCATAAAGTAGGGTGGATAGGAGGTGTGTCCTGGCTGTGGTAACCTTAGAGTGACTGGTGAGAAACTGTTTATTGTGATAGAGTAGACCCTTTTTTCTGTGGACTCTTTTTATGGTCTGGGAGATGTGAATGTCAAATTTAAGGTTAGTGTCAATTTCGAGGCCTAGCAGTTTGGCGTGACTGCTAGGTGTGATGGTGGTGGTGTTTTGAGATGAGAGTGTAAAGTTAGATGAGGGGTTGGAGATCTGTGAGGGCTGAAGAGGAGCAATTTAGTTTTGGCCGGGTTTAGAATGAGGTTTTGGTTGGTGATCCATGTTTCTGCCAGGGAAAAGCATTCTTGTGTTAGGGAGAGGAGGTGGTCAAGGGAGTTGGCTACACAGATTATGGTGGCATCATCTGCATATTGGACTATTAAGGCTTTGGGTATAGTGGATGGTAGTTGATTAGTAAATAGGGTGAAGAGTAGAGGACCCAAGATGGGGCCTTGGGGTACCCCTAGGGAGACGGGCAGTAAGGGAGAGAGCTGATTTTGCCATTTTACAGCTTGTTGCCTACCATCTAGATAGCTCTTAAACCAAGAAATAGTGGAGATGCTGAGGTTTAGGGTGGTTAGTGCATGAAGCAGTTTTTCATGGTTGACCATGTCAAAGGCTTTAGATAAGTCTAAGAGAGTAGTAGATACTAGCAGTCCATTGTTTCTGTGGTTATTGACGGTATTAGTGAATGATGTAAGTGTGGTGGTGGTGCTATGAAAGGGTCTGAAACCATGTTGCTGAGTGGAAAGTAATTTGTTTTCTAAGAGGTACTTCATCAGTTGAATGTGAACAACTTTCTCTAGGAGTTTTGATAGGGGGGATAGTATAGCTATGGGCCGATAGTTACTGAGTTATACATAGGTACCCTTTTTGTGCAGTGGTGTTATAGGAGATATTTTCCAAAGATGGAGTACTTTGCACTAAGAGATAGAGCTGTTTATTAATATGGAGACAGAGTAGGCTATTGCTTCTGCAGCTAGTTGCAGATATTCAGAAGGTACTTTATTGGCAGCTGTAGAGGCTGGCTTACATTTTTGGGAGTAATTTTTGTATGATTTTGGTTGGCACTGGGTTGAAGGTGAAGATGGGGTAACAGATTTGGTTTGGGTGAAGAGGGTGTTTTTGTTGGGGCTTGGTTAGTTGTTGTCTAGGTTTTGGATAGTTTCTGTGAAGAATTTGTTGAGTTGTGTGGGGATGTTGTCATGGTTGTTTACTATTTTGGGGGTGGGGGGGTTGTTTTCCCTGGTTGCAGTACAGTGTTGACAGCAGCCCAGAACCGTTTTGGGTTGCTAATATATTTATTCTGCATATTTTGGTGGTAGGAGATTTTTGTCTATTTTAATAAGTTGTTTGACTTTGTTATATGTATAGGGAAGTTTTAACCAATGTATTGATCATTTTAACATCATGTGACTGCAACATTTTGTATTTAACTGGCCAGGAATTGTGTGTGATTTTGTTAATGTATTTTGAAGAAGTCTAGTGGTGAACGCCTGACGAAAGAGCTCAATTCATTAAAGAATTTGCTCAGTGGTATCTCACGGTCCTCTTTTTTATCAGTTTGGATTGTTAGAGTTTATGGAGCCGAGAGCCGTGGGTGATGCTGCAGAGTTGGTTCCCGTACATCAGCTTAATGCTTCAATTGGGAATCTATCAGCACTTATTGAAGCGCTGAATATCCAGATGACTGCCTTTGGGAGGAACCTAACTGTTTTACAAAACCAGCCTGGCCGGGTAGGAACTAACTCGCAAGTGACCGCGTCTTCTTTAAATGACTTGATTCCACCGGGACAGGGCAGTCCTACAAGTACGTCATCAAATTCAAATGAACCCGTGATGACTTCAACGGCCACGGGTAGTGGCAATAGTGGATCCGCTAAAGCTGGTGACAATGGAGTGAGTGTTCGGTCTTTAACTGAATGGATTAATGAAGGGAGAGAATGGGACATTACTAGAAGTAACAGCAGGTCCAAAAGAGGTACTATTAACCAACAACTTAAAGACTTTGAAAAAGAAGTCTTGAAGTTTTGTAAACTTCAGGTCAAGAACTCTTATCTGAAAGAATGCCTACGAAGGCAGCAGGTACCCAAAGGACTGCGGACATGGAAGTACCCTACAGGTACTGTTTCAGGCTCTGAATTGGGTATAGAATTGACTGCTATGTTCAACAGACATGGATGTGAACTATGAGATGCTTTGATATGGGACAATGATAAAAAAAAAATACAAAATTTGACATCTACAATTGACTGTATAAATGAGGGTTTATGTAATGACCTGTTATTTCAGACAAAAATGAATGATTATAACGCAGTGTTGGTGAATGTGGATAAAATTATTATGTCTATAAAAAAAATAAAAAAATGAAAAAGCTTGACAGAGACAAGGGGAATATGAACAGGGGAGAGCCTATCCTCTGGTTAATACCAGGGGGCATGTAGATGAGTATGGTAGTAATGTGGAGGTGACTACTAGGATTGCCGATGATAATAACAGTGACATTAATGAACAGATGGTCCCTTTAGATGCAGGCCCAAGAAGGTCAGAACGCCTCCAAAATCGAAACTGACAACACTACAACCAGGGCGAGATGGGCAATGGTAACTTTCAGGATTTTCAACGAACAGGGGCAGGAATTACAGGGGGAGGGGATACACGAACAGATGGTAGATCAACTAGATGAAGTGGTGGATCAGACTTACAACATCATTTTGAACAAGACCGGGGATTTTAAAATCAACTACACGGATATGAATATTACTGGTGTCTGGGCCGACTTATTACAAAAGGGGCTTAATTTTGTGCCCAAGAGGAGACCCAGAATAGAGTATTCTTTACTTGGTTTAAAAGTATTCATTAGAAAACTTAATTTAAGGATGCAATTTGAGAATACTACCTTACCTAGTAACATTTCTTTATGTAAAAAAACTAGTACTTACAACCCCCCTTTATATCCTACACTTCAAGTATATGAAAATCTTTGTACTGAACAAATGAGGAAAATACATAAAAGAACAATTTATCAGATGGAAATAGAACTGTTAAATGAGATAGCTAACAATAAATCTATTTGGGTTACGAAACCCGATAAGGGTGGTGGGTTGATTATAATGGATCAAAACAGATATGTTGAAAAAATGTTTGCACTTCTATGTATTGATTCATATGAAGAAGTTTCAAAGAATCAACTAAACACATCATACAGAAATATAGATATTATTTTACAAGATCTATTGTTGAATGACCAAATTTCCATCGGTGAACATACTTTTCTGTTGCAAAAAAATCCCCGGATTCCCACCATTTTCGGTATCCCCAAGCTCCACAAATGTTTAAATGACCCCCCTTTTCGACCCATCGTGGATGGAAAAGCATCCAAGATGTTTAATTTAGCCAAGTTCATTGATCATAACTTGAAATACACCTTGGAGCAACACACACATGTTCTGAAAGATTCATGGGATTGTCTCAAAAAAATTCAGAATGATATGCATGATGACCATTTATTACTAGTAACCATGGATATTAGAGATTTGTTTACTGCCATTCCTCATGAAGAAAGACTTGAAATGTTCTATGACTACCTGCGTTCTTTTACTACACGGGGGCATTCAAGAATATTAATGTATAGAACATTGATGGAACTTATTTTGCATAATAACTTTTTGTTGTTTGAAAACCAGTTATTTAGGCAAAGAATGGGGGTTGCAATGGGGGCAGCCTGCACCCCCTTATTTGCTAATATTGTTCTCATACAATAGGAGATCAAATATGTCTTCAAATATGATTTATTTAAAACATTTAAATTTTATGGCAGGTTCCTGGATGACCTTCTGGTGTCATGGGATGGCACATCAGAACAGTTGATTGAATTTTATAACTATCTGAACACAAGTACTGATTTTCTTACTTTTACCAGGGAAAGTAATCCTATGTCCATCAATTATCTGGACATCACTATTAGTAAAGATGTTTACAATAAGAAATTTTCTTCAACTTTGTATAGAAAGGCTACATATTCTAACACCCTGTTAAATTTTGATAGTTACCATCCAATATATCAGAAGAAATCATTAATTAAGGGACAGGGTGTTAGAATTTCTAGGATGGTCAGTAAGTTGTCCGACTTTACTTATGAGATGTGACAACTTAGAGACATGTTAATTTGGAGAGACTATCCCACTAGTTTTATTGATCCTATTCTGGAGGAGGTCTTTAACAAAAGAAGGTTGGGGCAGTTTTATCCACTCCTAAGTACTGGGGGTGACATGAATAGACCCCCCTCTAGGGAAAATTCATAATGTTGCTCAATTAGAAATGATGGCCACCCCTTACACTGATGCAATGTTACTCACGTTCAACAGTGTATTTTTTTGATATCAAACAAATTATATACAATAATTGGATAGTGTTGACATTAGATGATAAATGCAAATCCTTGTTAAATGAGAAACCTAAAGTGATTTATAAAAAGGATAGAAGTATCAAGAATATATCGGAATCCAATACTATCAAAAGAGAAGTCGGACAGATGAGAAAATGTGGACATTGTTCACCAAGAGTATACATATAAAAGGTTGTGGGAATGTGCACCTGAATAAAAAATTCAACTGCCAGAGCAAAGGGATTGGTGTACATAGTGATTTGTCAGCTATGTGAAAAATTTTGCATAGGTAAAACAATTAATAAATTATATAAACGTATATACCAGCATGTTTACGACATCAAAAAAGGTAATTCCAAGAATGCACTGGCCAAACACATTTTAGAGCACCCATATCATTTTAAATTTTCAGTTTTGGAACAAGTTCAGAGTGATGATACAAGGGGTGGGCCAGTTGAAGTAGTCTTGGAATATAGAGAATTGCTCTGGCAATTGAGGTGCAATGCAGTAGACAACAATCATGGGTTGAATGAAACACTGTCCATTTCCAGTTACTTGAAACTCAAATCGGAGTTTCATTTTTCTTGACATACACAAGGGTAGGTTCACCAACAACATGGTTTTGATTTTCAAGAGTAATTTTACCATGATGTTGTATTATATACATCATAGGGGATGAAAAGGTTCATAACAAAATAAAATAAAAACATTCAATGAATGTTTTTTAGCAGTAGGTTGTCACATTTAGTTTAGCACATAATGTTGTAAATGTATAGACACGCATCCAGCAAGTGTTTTTACTTATAATATGGTTTCACGTTATCAGTATTCAGACAACAGGTATAGTTTGTTTTTTATCAATTATGTTTTCAAGATTTCATGGCTTATTGATTAAGTAATGGCACATTCAGTCATGTTCATTTTAAAATGTATAGGGAAGTTTTAACCAATGTATTGATTGTTTTAACATCATGTGACTGCAACATTTTGTATTTAACTGGCCTGGAATTGTGTGTGATTTTGTTAATGTATTCTGTCTAGTGGAGAACGCCTGACGAAAGGGCTCAATTCATTAAAGAATTTGCTCAGTGGTATCTCACGGTCCTCTTTTTTTATCAGTTTGGATTGTTAGAGTTGTTGTTTGACTTTGTTACATAACTGATGGTATATGTTTGTTTGTCTATTTGGTATTTGCTTTTATGATAGTTTGCCCATGCCTTGTTCCTATCTCGGAGTAATGTTTTAGTATTTAAAGTTAGCCAAGGCACATGTTTAGTTCTGATTCTTGTAGTTCTATGGGGGGCATGGTGGTGAAGTATGTTATTGAAGGTAGTATTGAAGTATAGCACTGCTTCATCAAGATCTAAAGTTTTTAGGGGGGTCCAGTTACATAGTTCTAGGTCATTACTGAAGTTGAGTTGGTTGAAGTTTTTTCTATTCCTACATTCCCTGACAGTTTCTTGGGTCAGTTGGAGGGTTTTGCTTCTTATTAGAAATGTAACTAGGTGGTCACTGAGGGTGTCTGGCAGGCACCCAGCGTGAGATATATGGGAAGGATGAGATACTAGTATCCAGTCTAGTATAGATTCATGTTTGATTCTCTTGTCTGTTCAGGTGGGGGAAGTTATAAATTGGGTTAGTCCATGTAGGTTGATATGGGAGATAGGGTTTAAGCTGGAGCAGTTGTCACAGTCAATATTAAGGTCGCCTAATAGGATGTTTTCTTGGAGAAGGGTGTTGGTTATCCATTCTAGGAGTTTATCTGTGGTGGTAATATTGTTCTCTGGGGGGATGTAGCATCCTATAATGTTGATGTGTTTCTATGGGTTACGTTTCAGTTTAGTGAGGATGAGTTCAATGTTATCCAAGTCTGGAGTTGTTATGTCTAGTTTTTCTAAGATAAGGTGAGTTTTATATAGTATTGCTACTCCTCCACCCCTTTTTCCTACTCTGTCATTTCTGATTATATTGTAGCCTGGTGCTGTGATTTCATTATCTTGAATTAGTGGCTTACGCCAGGTCTCTGCCAGAATCACATCTGGATGGTAAAAGGAGATTAAGGCATGGACGTCATGGAACTTATTTAAGATGCTTCTAATATTTAGATTTATGATGAGGAGTGAGTTTGTGGGCCTTTGGAGTAGGGCTGTATTTAGGTCTGGGATTGGTCTGTCTGGACTGAGTGGGACTGGGTTGGGGTGTATGTCACCGCATCATATTATTGCTGTTTTCAGGTGTACATAAAGTTTGACTAGTTTGTCGATGAGTTTTATGTACTTAGTGGTGTGGGATTGGCTATTTGATGGGTATAGCTTCTGTTTGAGGTGGTGGATAATGGTGATGTGATAGTTGTATGGGGTTAGTTGTGAATATGGTTTGGGGTTTGTAGTATTTTGGGATGTTCCTTTGAACGGGATGAATAATGTGTAGGTAAGTGATGTTTGGTAACTGGCAATGGTGGTTAGTAGAGTGAGGGAAGTGATGCAAATGGTATATAGTAGGAATTGAGTGTGTGAGGGTTTAGATATTGATATCATAGTGTAGGTTAGTAAGGGGTGTTGTTGGAAGAGGGTAGTGTGGGGAGTGATAGAGAGTGTTGATAGAAGGTGTGTGTAGCTTAATTGGATGGTAGGTTTGACTAGTTAGGGAGGGGTGTTGGAGGTGGGAGTGGTTGTGTGTGGGTGTGGTATATAGGTATAAAGGTAACTGAAGTGGGGATGGGGGACAAACCGAGCCTCCTGTATTTGCTAGAAAAACAATCAATCACAGAGGAATAGCTTGTGGTTCCCTCCAGGTAGGTCAGACCCTTTCTGAGTTTCACTGAATTTAATTGTTATAATTGCCAGGTTGCCTACATATGGCTGCTGAGGTTAAAACTGTACTGTAGTGTGTGCAGGCTAACACTATGCATAGCTTAGGAATGAGTAGGGACAGGTTAGGAGGGATAGCTGGAAGTAAGGCTTTGTATTTGGGCTCAGGAATTAGTAGGTTAGTTATCTAAGGGTTTGCTGCCATCTAGTGGTTAAAGTGGGGAGAAAAATATATCTAAATCCAAAAGTGGTTTATTTGTCGGCAGTGCGTTTTGTCCGTGCGGTTGTGCAAGCCAGTAAACATAAAACACTTCTTCAAACATTCATTAAGTATATTTAACCTACACTTTCAAATTCCCTTTAGGTTTCTTGATAGACAGAGGGAGGGTAATTCCTTAATATGTCCAGGTCGGGAGGGTTCAAAAGTTTTGGGTTCCTTCCAGTAGGAGAGCACCCATTTTTCGGTGTCTGAATTAAGCTGCAAGAGAAGAGAGTTACGTTAGGGGAAGGTTTCTCCTCATAAAAATGATATAAATCAATAAAATGCATTTTCAAAATGGTTAGCATCAGCAGGCTCCAGGGCATCCATATCTTCCCCTAATTAGACAATTTCCTTATTTTTGTAGATTTTTTTTCCAAAAGTTTTGGATTCTCTGCTTTCAAAACTTATAATTCCTTCTAAATGTTGTCCCTAACTCCATCTCACAAAATCATTTTTTTAATTGTCAGCTGGACACTCTTAATGATGGCCTCTCCCCCTCAAAACAAGGAAATCTGTTATTAAAAACTAGTGTCTTCAGTTTTCTCTTCAAACAGTGACCAGAGCAAGAGAATTTCTCAAAATTCTAGGATTCATAACCTCCGCATTTGTAATGATTTCTTTAGTCAGATTGCAAAAGTAAAATTCACAGATGCATTGTACTTAGCTTAGGATGACTTACCCAAAGGACTCAGTGCAGGGTATCTGAGACACACAGTTTAAGAAACAATGCATCAATGTAAAAGAACACAACCTTTCAAAACCTTGCATCAGTTAAGGATGCCAAAGCCTCTTCAAGTGATCACAGACAATACCACTGTGATATGTTATATGAACAAACAAGGAGGTTCCGGGTCCTTCCTTCTTCACAGTCTAGCCATGTTAGCCTGGGAAACTGCAACTCAGCAATGCCTATCCCTTCAGGCTTCTTACATTCTCTCAGAGTAGAACATTGTAGCAGACACCTTGAGCAGACCCAGAATAAACCCATGTGAATGGAAGTTAACCCTGGGGTATTCCACGTCATAAATCATATATGTGGAACTCCTAGAATACATTTGTTTGCCTCCATTCTTAATACATAACTGAAGATGTTCTGCTTTAGGAGCCCTTGCACAAAAGCCTGGGAGACAGATGTATTTTCTTTCTCATGGTTAAGAAGGTTCATGTACGCATGTCTGGTCTTTACAATTACCAGAGTTTAAAGAATCCAAATGGCTCACCAAAGATAATTTTGGTAACTGCCTTTCAGCCCAGATAGCACTGGTTCTCCCATTCTATGAAAATGGACAAGGGTAATTACCTCAAGGTTCCTCACAAAATGGACTTGCTCACATAGGGCATGAGATCATGGGTTCACATAATTCTTCATTCAAATGACTGCCTGGATGACAGAATTCTATTAAGGTATTTTTTCTCTGAGGATGTGCAGCCAGTGTTAAATATGGCTAATTGGAAGAGATGTTCTATTTGTCTATTTGTTGTCAAAAAGAAGAATCAGGATCCTTATAAGGTGGGAGTCCATCTGGTGCTACAGTATCTGTTTAAATTGCTCAGTTCAGGCCTCTCTCCTTCTTTCATCAAAATCATTGTTTCAGCCATTTCTGCTAGTCTGCATTTGGATCCCCCTTTCTCTTTTATAAAAAGTGAAATATTTGTTGAAAAGGCTTTTACATAGCCAGATATCAAAGAAACAGGTGGGATCGTAATTTTATACTAGAAAAGCTTACACACATACACTTTGAAACAGCTCATTAGGATGACTTGAGATTCTTGACAAGAAAGGCTGTTCTTCCATTGCTCTGACTTCAGCTAGGTGAATATTTGATTTGAAGGCTCTTACGGTAGCCCAACCCTTTCTAATCATTTATAAAGACAGTGTAATTTAAGAACCAGTCCTTACTTTATGCCTAAAGTAGTTTCAAAATTTACCTTAAATGAGTGCATCCCATCTCCTGGTTTTCTTTCCTGAAAATGAAAATGACAGAAAGAATTCTGCATTCTCTGGATGCCCACAGACAGGTCAGATATTACATTAACAGAACAAAGGACTTCATGAGCTTTGAACAAGCTCTATATTTCTTTTGAGGGGAAAGAAAATGGGTCAGTCTGTGCCAAAAGACACGACTTTCAGATGGTTCTCCAACTCTGTTCAATTTCTGCTACTCCTACCATGACCAATCCTTATCTAAGAAGGCCAAGGCTCATTCCACTAGGGCAATAACAATGTTTACAGCATTTTGGAAGGGGTGGACTCTTGACCATTTCAGATGCAGTTGCTTGGTCATCTGTGCACACTTTTATAAAGCATTAGAACATAATTCTTCAGGGGATCTGGATAATGGTCTCCCATCCTCCCCCTTGCTATCTGGGCTCTGGCAATCATCCCATATTGCTATATGCTACAGCAATATTCATCTAATGAGGAACATGATGCAGATGTAGAAGTAATCTTACTATAACAGCAGATGTTTGAATAGATTACTGTTACAGTACTGTAACCCTCCCTCTGTTCCCCGTTATTTCCTTTTATATATATTGATATCACCTTGATTCTATCTATGTATACATTTTTTGGTGGAGTTGTTTGTTTTGGCCAGGGTAAGGATTTCCTGTCCCATGTTCTTCTTATTCTTTTAGCATATAAGACCATCTTTACTTGGGGCAAGAATTTTTTTTGCCTGTATGTCTGCATTTAAGTGTGTGTGTGTGTGTGTGTGTGCGCGTGTGTGTGTGTCTGTGTGTGTGTGTGTGTGTGTGTGTGTGTGTGTGTGTGTGTGTGTGTGTGTGTGTGTGTGTGTGTGTGTGTAAGGAGCCCAAAAGCTTCGTTTTCAGGCCAGATGACTGATCCTTGGTGGATACATCCTTTATAGTTCCATGCTACTGCAACAGTGATCTATTTCAACACTGACTGAAGATTACTTTCACACATACCTCTAAGTGCAAGTAATCTTGACAAAGCCCGACAAAATGGGGAGACAAAGGCCCAAAAACAGGGACGTATTTTAAATATTACTCTTATAAACTTAAAATGTTGCTAGAGTAACACAGTTTGTTTTAACATACATTTTCTGAAGGAATTGAAGTTTGAAACTCAAATGTATGTCATTATTTACTGACTTCAATCCTCAGTCCATCACAGTGATTTGCCGGAAAACCACAAATTTTATGAGGAATGAGCCAAAAATCTGGACATTCTGCAAAAACCTGTACAGTTGAGAGGTGTGTTTTCACAACTATACCTTCTACTGCCCATTATCCAGTCTAGCAGCATATGCCTTTTGTCCACTGGCACCTCATAGAAACAATACTTCCCGTTGCCCCTGCCCCCCTCAATTTTAGTGTGGAAGTCATCCCCCCCCCCATTCTTCATCTTCAGTTTGTCTCCTTCAGGTTTCCTATTAATGATCTTCTGATCCAAAACTTTCCCTACTATCCTACAGAAACAACAACCAAGGCATCTATAGTGTTTCACTGTAAGATTTCATTTCTGCCTCTTTTATCATTTTGGGTGCCTTCTTCTCTACCTACTAGATTCCAGAACAAGACCAAAGTATTACAAATGACCCACAGAGTGGAAGAAATTCCTCCTTGTCACTGGAGTCTATGGTCTTAGAGATGCATTCTAATGCCTTGCTGGCCTTGGTTATTGCCTTTTTCACTATGTTCTGGATGATTCAGTGCTGTAGTTACAGCTAATCCATGGAAAAAAGTATTTTGTCATGGCTTTAAACTAAACCCTCCATACTTGCATGCCATGAAAAGGTCACTGTCCTTCATGTGCAGCATCTTGAAATGCTCATCAGTTTACTTCAACTGCCATCTCTTGACCCAAGTTACTACCTTTCTCATGTTCTCTCTTACGATTGTCTCTTCCATCTCCTGTTTCTTTTTTAGTTTTGTAAAGTAAGAAAAGACGTTGGTCCTGTCTTCTATGCCTTATGTAAAATGTTGATGACAAGCAAAACGAAGATCCAGGTGGCATGAAAAACACTCAAACTCCATTACTTAAGTTTGTTTCTGATGGCGGTACTGTCCCCCCATTGTTATACTGTTGGTCTGTTCTACAGCCACCTTTCCACCTTTTTAACCAGTTCTCTTCTATGCTCAAGTATTCGCCCTGCTCAGAAGCAGTAATATAAACAGGGCACTGTATTACTAAGGTCTAAAACCAAGTCGTACTCTTTTTGCTTCTGCTATGATCAGTTAATGGAACTCAGTAACATTTGTTTGGTATGATCTTCTAAAAATCCGATCACTTTCCTTCAATAATTTTCGACAATCTTCCCTACTAAGTTCAGACTTTCAGACTTGCCAGCAGAAACCTCCTTAATGAAAGTATTATGAACAGAGATCCATATAAATCTGAATTTTTCCATGCACTTCTATCTTCAATTAGCTTCGGATGTAAGAGACAATTTTATGACTGTCTGAGGCACATAGCTTTACAATAGTGCTGTCTAAACATACCAAGGTCTTGCTCTACATTGAACATATTTTCTTCAGAAAGTAGGTTAATAAACAAAGACAATACTCTGATAAGATAAAATTGTTAAAACTTGGGATTCAAGGTTCACCTAGCATTGTTTCAACATTTTGGCATTTCTCTTATTGGAATTATATTTGGAAATGTAATCTTTTTTTTGCACGCTGTTTTTTAGTTGTCTAGGTAACAGCATAGCTTCTATTCCTCAGGATTTAATTCACAGTAATTTGAAAACATTCAATTTTTGAATCCCGTGGAAACAAAGCTCTACAGAATAGATTACATTAAATAAGAAAAACAATCAATATAAGTTTATCTGAGAACTATCGTTAGAGTAGTGAATCTTCAGAACATGCCTTCTAATAACAGCACCGCAAAGATGACACATTTAAAAATAAGCAGATGTCTGATGTACACCACAGTTCAGATAACCAAGTCCAGATGACACTAGAGCCATTTTTACTACTTGTGGCTGATTCATCTGGTAAAATTCAGACCATATCAGTATTCCATTATTTAACTACTTCTGAAAAGCACGATATTTTATTAACATGTTTTGATGTACAGTATCAAGTGCTGCTGAATGGTTTAGCAGAATAAGGAAAATACATCATGTTCTGTCTGTAGCTATAAAAATGCCATTCACAGAAAATGCATAATGTTCTGCCTGTAGCTATAACGAATGCCATTCTCATCTCTAGCACTAAAGTTATGGTCCTTCAAAGGCCGACTCTGAAATCAACCTGAAAGGATTCAGGTGCAAAAGAAGTAGCGAAATACTGCTTAATCTAAGGGCAAATGCATTTACTAAGATCTGCCCAAATAGCTGTTTAGATGCAGCTGTACAATCCCTAATCAAGATAAATGTTTAAATGTAATATGACAAAGCTGGCATGTTGCCTTTTTCACACAGTGCATTAGTTTGGTTGACATTCAGCCCTCTAAGAAAGTTAGCATTCAACACTTAGAGAACCAGCCGGCAACTACAGTCTACAGCATTATGCATGAGTAAGTACATGTATCATGTGCACATACAGCTGTAATATTTTAATAAATAGCTGGATGCAGAGATGGGAATACCGCGCCAGTTATCAATTCACAGAACACAACAGTAAGATTTACCCCTGGGTGTGTAGTGGTATTGGGTGGTGTCAAGTTGACTGGGGTTACACAGAATGCCGAACCTTATTTAGACACTTCCACAGAATGACACATGAAACAATCTTGCCTACGAAAATGCAGAGCCTTCAGTTTGCTGTGTACTGCTCTTATGTGTTTTAATCTTATTCTCCGCAGTTTTACCATATATCCTTGGCAAAAGTCATAAATTATGAAAGAAAGGATGCACAAGGGTATGGATGAATATATGTTAATGAAATATATTAACTCCCAAAAGCAGTTGTCATCCTGGCAAAGGGTTTTGCAAATACACATAAGACTGTGGAAATGAGTGAGAGAAGGACTGTGGAAATGAGTGAGAGAAATGGATACTTGGTGACAATTGAAGGAAAATGCTGTTTCTTGAGACAGTGTTAGTATAACTTGCCATGTTAAGAGAAACATTTTTAGAAAGGAAGGTAATAATAACAACCACACAGTGCTAATACCACTGAGAGTTGATGTTGCCTCTTCAAAGAATGCTACAAGATTCAAAAGGCAACAAATCCCCTTAAACTTGTTTTTAAATTTGAACTGTATCTTACTGAAATTGGTACACCTTGTTTGCTGTAGCATAGACTAGATCCAGGCCTGCTGAATCTAGCTTGGTTTATATGCTTGTTATTTCCCTGGAACGCTAATTCCACCTAATACGCGGCTTCTCAGTGCTTCTGTGGATCACTAGTGATATCTGCATTGCTTACTGTACTTATTTCCTTGTTTCACTTGAAAGAAAGCTACTGTTTGTCGTTTTTGCATTTAAGTTACCTGTAACACATTGCACTTAAGTTACCTGGCACTTGCTCACTAAAGCAATTATATAAGTCAGCACTAAAAATTAAAAGCACTACACCCTCACTCCCCACTGGTCCTTGTTTTCAATTATTAAGGAATTCACAATATTATTCTAGCATGTCCAAAGGTCAGTTGTCAATCTCCTCTCCGGTCCAGCTGGTGAATCTGGGAATCTTGAGGCAATGTTACAACTGCCTCATGTACACAGACAACCCTCTCCTCCTCCCAACAAATTCCAGCACATGTGAGCGATGCAACCATATAGCCAAACTGGAGGCTAAGCTCTCTCAACTCAGTACTGGCATAACCAGTCAGGAGGAGAAGGAAACCACACTCACTACAATTCCAATTTCACATAGACCTACCACAACAGCAAACCAAACACATAATCACACAAAACATACTCGAGGCTCTAAATAAAGATCTGCCTAAGCAGCAGAGACCTCCAAAGCAGACACCCAAGCAACCGCTACCCCAAAACAAAACACGTGCAACACATATCTCACAAAGCCAGTGTGCTGAACAGTCACAGACCTTAAGACTAAACAACACACCTGATACACTTGTAATAGGTGACTCTATCATCAGGCACACTGACGTCCCGCTCACCAGGCTGAATAAGGAGAGGGTCACGGTGAGCAGCCTGTCGGGCGCTAGGATCTGCCACATAACACAAGCACTCAGGTCACTCCAAGGCAAGTACAAATATGACTCAGTCATTGTCCATGCTGGTGTGAATGACCTGAGACATACCTCCCTGGACTACATGAAAAGAGACATAGAGGAGCTCTCTGAGCATGTAGCCCAGGCCGGTATGACCCTGACCTTGAGTAGCATCTTACCCTCACCAAGAATGATGCCACAGTATGAAGACAAGATGATCAATTTCAACAATTGGCTTAAGTACTGGTGTCATTCAAAGGGGATCCAATGCCTGTCAGCTTGGGATGATATGCTCGACAAGCCACGATGCTTCGCGAGGGATGGCTTGCACCTGTCACCCCTGGGTTTCGGATATTGGCAAAAGCTCTTGCTACCCCCATAGTGCCTTTTTTAGGCAAGGCTCAAAAGACAAACCCACCTCCATAGGTATAACAAGGGATAAGAAACTAAGAGTAATGCTACTCAATGCCAGAAGTCTAAACCTCAAGATGAATGCACACGAAACTCTCCTTAGCATGGAGAACATCGATATCTGTGCAGTAACAGAAACCTGGTGCAGGGCTCCCGAGAGCACCCCAGCACTACCAGGTTATACCTCATACCATGCTTTTCGGCCCCAAAACTTGGATCGAACCACAAAAGGAGGGGGAGTATCGATATTCATCAAAGATACCCACACCTCCAGATTGGTGGCAAAGCACGAAGCATCAGAGACTATCCATGTGCAACTAACAGTGGGTAAAACTGCCTTCCAGTTTATAGCCTGCTACAGACCACCCTCCCAAACCCAGGAACCCCACTCAGCCTTCCTGAGAACACTGGAAAATATGAAGGTCTCTCCAAACACCATTATACTGGGCGACTTCAACTACCCAAACATAGACTGGGAGCATTACTCTAGCTCCAACACCCTAGCCCAAAGGTTCCCAGAATTTATAAACTCAAATGCTAAGGAACAACTTGTTACCACTCCCACAAGAGGGGAAAACATAGTGCTGATTAACTTAATTTTTTGTATAAATAATAGTTAACAGCACTTTGTATTTGTGATCCTTTGAAGGCGAAAGGCCGAGGTACCAGATCGCAATAAAACGCTCTACTGGCATGGTGCTGGTTGAATTTGTGTTCTTCTTGGAAGTTGCTGTTTTCTAATAGTGTTTGTGGAATTGGTTTGTTGCTGCCAGCACCTATTTGCCAGTTATGACTCAATCAAGTGGAGTTTTAAATCCAGTGGGAGCATCCTGCTTTGCCGAGATAGTAAGTGAAAGAGAAAAAAAGTTCTCCAACTCTAACTTTGATGTTTGGAATATGGGCATAAACAAGCAGATTGATGATCGTTTTTGCTCCTTGGAAAGACTTATGAATAAGGAAATAGCCTTATTCTTGGACACTTGCCTTCTTGAAAAGTATGTAGACCTAAACCTGCCACCGAGAGGTTTACATATTGATAAGCTACCCGCTACTGAATTCGCTGAAGAAGAACATGATCTGTTAAATGAATGGGAGGCAGCATCTCTTGAGTGTACTAATAAGTGGCTCCATATACTAATCAAATGGAACCAGAGAGCGCATGACAAGTTAAAAAAGGAAATTCTGCATCTACAGGATGAGGTGGTGGGGGAGTCCTGTTTTAAGATGCAGTTCACAAAAATTACGGACAAAATCAGTAAATTAGAAACAGACATTCTGTCACGTAAAAGGAACAAGCTCATACGTGACATGAAGGACTACGAAAGTGGAGTCTTATTTTCATGGCAACGCGATACTTCACGTAGCAGATCCAAGATTAGAAAAAACCCGTGAAATCAACAGACACAGCGCAGTGCTTCAGCGTCTTCAGGGGAACGGGAAAGGAATTATGTTAAAAATGTGACTTTTACTAACATTACAAATGGACAAAGTGAAATAGATTGCACAAATGGCTCTTCTTCTAACACTTCTGCCGCTGATACTTCCTTTCAGACCAACAAATCTGGTCGAGGGAGAAATGGGCGAAAGGGTAGAAATCGTTTTAAGGAATGAGCAAGTAAGTAATTCATTTGAGCATAATTTATGCTTGGTTAATTTGTCTCATTTAGTTGTGAATCAAGCTATGAGATCTGTATTGCTAAGGGGAAGTAAGTTTGTACCAACTTTTTTTCCCTCATTAAGTGATATTTATTTTGAACTTAAAAAATTTGTAAGAAAATTGTATTTAAAAGTTTTTTTCTATAATGACAACAATACAAATCTAAGTGATGGAACATGTGAAAATGATGTTTATACTTCCACTGAAAATGATGATAATGAACTATTAAATTTATCTGTTTATGACTATGAAAATGCTGATTTAGATTTAGTTTATGAAGACACACTTGATAATACTAAGGATGGTGAAATGTTTTTTACTGGTTATGGTAAAATGGCTATTCCATATTTTGCATCTGACAGTACATTTACACCTTACATTAAAGTACCTGCAATTTCTACTTTTTTCAGAATAGTATTTAAAGAAATAACAGTTTTAATGGAAAGTCTGAAAAATGTATTCAAATACTACAATTTAAATAAAGATGAATGGATGGCTTTAAAACATTTGAAAAAAAATAAAAAGGGAATTTATTTTCAAATGTGCAGATAAAGGTGGCAATTGGGTAGTGTTAAATAAATCAGATTATTGTGAAATGGTCTATGATTTGTTGAAAAATCAAGATGAATATTTATGCCTAATTAAGGACCCAATTACAGAATTTAACAGTGAATTGTTGAATCTTTTGGAAAGAGGGGAACGTCTTGGTTTCTTCAACCAAAGTGATGTAGGAAAATTATACGTAAAAAAACCGATGACGCCAACCTTTTATGCATTACCGAAAGTGCACAAGAGTTTATCTAAGCCTCCTGGAAGGCCCATAGTATCAGGCAAAGATTCTTTTTTGAGCAAAGTTAATATTTTTTTGGACTTCCATTTAAAAAGTCACCTATCTAAAATTACAGCTCACATCTCTAACACTCAGGATTTATTAGACAAAATTGTTAAAGTTAAATGGAACAACAGTTACTATTGGGTAACTATTGATGTGAAGGCATTGTATACTAACATTAACAAAAGATGGGGGCTTGAAGCTGTTCAAGATATGTTGGGAGACTGTCCTAGAACCACTTTTTTGATACAAATGTTGGAATTTTGTCTTTCTCACAATTATTTTCATTTTAATAATGATTTCTACCTTCAAATTAAAGGGACGGCTATGGGGGCTGCCTTTGCGCCCTCATATGCCATTCTCTACATGGGTTATTTTGAGAAGTTATATATTTATTTAACTTCTTTCTATCGAAAAAATGTAATATTCTACAAGCGGTTCATTGATGATCTTTTACTGATATGTAGTGGTGAGATTACTGAATTTCTAGAATTTTTTGAAGAATTAAATAACAATGGTCATGGTTTAAATTTTTCTTATGAATTTGATAGAAATAAGATTAATTTTTTAGATATAACTTTGTTTCATGAAGATGGAAAAATAGGGTATAGACCTTATAGGAAAGAAACTTCTGTAAACATCTTCCTACATGCAGAGAGTATGCATCCGGAACATTTGATTTGGTCATTACCTTTTGGTGAATTTCAAAGGATATATGACCATACTAGTGATACTAATGACAGGTATAATGAGCTAAGTAAGGTAGAATTAAGATTATCCAAGAGAGGTTATAAAAAAGACCATTTATTATTTTCAAAAAATAAAGTACTAGGAATTACAGACCACTCTGAATATGAACAATATAAACGTAGACAGGAAAGACAAAGTCCTCTAACAGCAGAAAGAAGAAAAAATTCTTTAATGAGGGGAAGAAATGAAAATGAAGATGATACTCAGGTCAGTGAGTTTAAATTATTTTTGTTACGAAATATTCCCCTTTATCAAAAGAATTATGCAATATTGTAAGAAAGTACTGGTATCTGATTTGTGAGGATGATAATATAGGTTTTATGTTCCCCAAAAACGTAATTTTCTCTTATAAAAGAGGGAAAAATCTGAAGGAGTTATTAAATTATAACTTTTTCAGTAAAGGTGAAGAGGAAAGGAGAAATATTATTGTAGGTACTTATATATGTGGGCAGTGCAGTGTTTGTGGAAGAATTATTAATTTAACAAATATCAATGGTGTGTCTTTTAAAGCTAGATATCGTTTCAACTGTAAATCAGTTGGAGTGGTATATATCCTAGGTTGCTCATGCCATAATACTTGGTACATAGGACAAACAAAAAGAATGGTTCGTGTTCGAATTTTAGAACATTTAAAAGATATTAGGAACAAAAATGAACTTAGTCCGGTGGCCAAACATTTTTTGGAAAAACATAAAGGTGACCCAGGCAGTTTAAAATGTTGTGTTTTGGGTAAACCCTTCAATTGTGAAAATGGGGGTTTATTGGTTCAAAAATTACTTGAATTAGAGACCAGAATGATTCTGAAATTTAATACATTGAAACCACATGGATTAAATTTAGAATTAAGTATTTAAATATTAACTAATTCCCCTATATATAAATGGCACGTAAAGATTATAATTGTTTATAAAAGATCAAATTTTATGAAAAAGTCTTTATAGTCATTATAGATTATTAGATATTTGATAAAAAGGACTTATATAAGTGATAATATTTTTTATATCTCATACATTTCAGTGTATTTTGATATATAGTAAGATAATAAATACAAAATGTATACATAATATTTAATGATTAATATTTGTTTTTTTTACAAATAGTATGAATTACTTAGTAGCAATCAATATTAAATTCATTCTTTCACATATTTGTTAATAAAAATATATGGAACTTTATAGTTCAAGAATATTATATTTGAAGGCATTTTGATTCTGATTGTATTTTTTAATCTTGATATATAAGAAAAGAAACACTGGTAGAGCACTTTAAAATTTGATTATGAAATGATGTAATAAGTTAATTGAATAATTAGTGCTGATTAACTTAATTTTTTGTATAAATAATAGTTAACAGCACTTTGTATTTGTGACCCTTTGAAGGCGAAAGGCCGAGGTACCAGATTGCAATAAAATGCTTTACTGGCATGGTGTTGGTTGAATTTGTGTTCTTCTTGGAAGTTGCTGTTTTCTAATAGTGTTTGGGGAAAACATACTGGACCTGATCATCACCAACATGGGGACTCTATGCTCCAGACCAGAAGTGTATCCCTCACTGGTAAGATCAGACCATAAACTAATCTCACACTAGATATTCACATCCCGACCCCACCCCCTGCCCAGAAAACCACAGTGAAAAACTTCTCTAAAGCAAATTTCACACTCCCCAAAACCGAGGTAGAATCCTTCAAAGCCCCCGGGCCTGTGGAAAATACGGCCCAGACCGCAGAATCCTTTATAAATGCATTCTATGAACACCTTCAGGAATGCATGGATCATGCGATCCTAAATAAAACCAAGACCCAATCCTCCAAAGGCAGACGTCCTGTCTGGTGAACCCCAGCCATAAATAAACTATACAATAGAAGGAGGAAGCTACTAAATGATAGAGCAAAATCCCAAAAAGGGAAGGCATCACTGATCAGTATTAGCAAAAAATTACGGGCACTCATAAAATTGTCTAAGGCCAGCTTCGAGAGAAAAATTGCACAGGACACTAAGGATAATCACAAGGCTTTCTTTAGTTATGTTAGGAACCTGGGTGGTAATTCCCAGATATGCTCAGAATTAGTCCAAAATGACAAAAAATACACCGAACCCACAGACATTGCCAACATCCTAGCTGACATGTTCAGCGCAAACTCCCCCCACCCCACCAAAAGGGCAAATATCTATCCCAGCAGAGTGCTGCCCCCCTGACATCTCAGATGCTCAGGTAAGAGAAGCCCTCTCCAAAGCAAAAAACACAGCATCAATGGGACCAGACGGTTTCCCGTGCTGCGTCCTACATGAACTCCAAGAAGAGCTAAACCCAAACATAAAACTACTGTTCAATCTCAGCCTTACTACAGGATATGTGCCCAAAGAGTGGCGTACAGCAACAGTGGTCCCTCTCCATAAAGGTTGTGCCTCAACGGATCCTGGAAACTATCGCCCCATAAGCCTGACTAGCTTGGTCTGCAAAGCTATGGAAAGGATCATCATGGACCTCATAAATAAAGATATTGGGGACCTACAGACACTGGATCCTACCCAGTTCGGCTTTGTTAAGGGCAGATCCTGCCTCTTAAACCTGGTTGATTTCTTTGAAACAGTCACCAAGGCCATTGATGAGGGGAAGGTGGTCCACACAGCCTACCTGGACCTTGTAAAAGCCTTCAATACAATACCCCACTCGGGCATTATAGATAAGCTCACCAGCTTAAATATAAACCCCTATGTCACTAGATGGATTGCAAACTGGCTCAAGGACAGAACCCACATGGTTAGAGTTGCTGGAGCCATGTCAGACTCCAAACCAGTTACAAGTGGTGTCCCACAAGGCTCAGTCCTGGGACCTCTCTTGTTCGGTATATATTTCTCGGAGGTACAGGCCAACATGGAAGGAGTGTGGCTGACCAAGTTCGCAGATGACTGCAAACTGGGCGCCATAATCGACTCTCCAGCCGACACAAGCATCCTCCAAAAGGGCCTCATAGAAACAGACAACTGGTGCCAGAGTCATGGCCTCAAGCTAAATGCCAAAAGTGTATAGTCATCCCCTTTGGCAAAAACAAAGTGCCCACAAATTACCACATAGGTGGTAATCCATTAAGTACAGAAGAAGTAATTAGGGACCTGGGGACCCAAGTTGATAGCAATCTCTCATTTGACAACCACGTGGCCAAAGTGGTTAGAAAAACATTTTATATAGCCCACCTAATCATGAAGGGATTCACATCTAGATAAGGGAGGTCATCGTGCCTCTTTACTCATCCCTCATCAGGCCCATAATTGAGTACAATGCCCCTTTTGGGATGTACCTTACCAGACACCTGCAGCAACTGGAAAGACCCGAAAAGTACCTCACCAAGAGGATCAAAGGGCTCATACAGATGCCATATGCTGCCCGGTTAAAGAAACTCCAGCTCTACTCAGTGGCATACCGCCTGTTCAGAGGCGATCTGTGCCTGACGTATAAAGCCATGTCCAACCCGGAATTAATGGGCATGCTGCACCTCAGAAAATCCAAATCCCATCGAACTACGCGCTCGAGAGACTTGAACCTCAGCACTGAAATAAATAGGACATGCTGGAGGGACAGATTCATAACCCAGAGGCTCCCTTCACTCTGGAATAAAATCCCAGTCCAGGTTAGGCAAAGTCCCTCATTGACTCTCTTTAAGAGGAATCTTGATGAGTGGATGGGAGATCGTAGGTTTACCCCGGGTATCACTTCTGTGTCACTGTTAGACAGAGGAACAGTATACTAACCTCGAAAAAGGGCATAGCAAAATACATTTAAAATGGGTGGCGAAAGCCAAACACATTCTGGCTAGGCTTATAAATGCTCTAGGGCAGATAGCCTAGTATGAACCTATGAACCTATAACAAACCCATTCTATTTAATATCTAACAGAAGTAACTCCACTATGACTCTCAACACTTTTCATGATTTTTAAGTGGGCAAGATGACGGGTCTAGAATTGCAGGTGTCTGATGCGACATCCCACCCCCATATACACACACGCACAAACATACACTTTGTGAACCGACACCACTACAGCCTGTCCTTTTCTCTACTGCTGTGTGACCATGGAGTTAGTGTGTGCAAGTATGTATACGTGTGTGTGTGTGTATATATATATATATATATATATATATATATATATACACACACACACACAGACACACACACACAGGGTCTTCCCCCTGCAAAGCAAAAGGCTTTGTTTAAGGTTCAGTGAAGGAGAATTTCAACATAATATTTTTATGTGACTTCTCAGTTACGTTTTCCTTGATTCTGTGTCAGAAGCCAACAAGTATGCTGTCTGGTCCCATATAAAATGATTCCTTAATTTTAGCTGGGGCTGTTATTCATGTGTTTACTTAAATAAGTGATGATCTGATGTTGTCAATTTTCATTCCGTCCTCAATTAATGGGTTCAGATCCAACTTAGCTGCTATAAAAGATTGTGGCAACTTAGTTTCTCCCTTACCCACAATGCACCCTCCCCATTACCTCAGATCTCGTTAGCCATTGTTTGACTCTCAAACTACTTGGGATAGATAAGTACTTGTGTTTCTTTCTTGTATGATAATCTTTCTTTAATTTTTCTTTTTTATTGTGCTAGCATACTCTAGATACTATTGTTAGTATCTCATTCTCCCTGTTATCTCTCCTTTACCCTTCCATGTTTATTGTTGTCCTTACTACCTTTGTACACAGCTCCTTTCTCCTCTTGTCTTGTTAAAAAAAAAAAAAAAAAAAAGTTTTTCCAAAGTTTTGATAATTGTTCTCCTGAAGTTTTTGTTGCCTTTTTTTGCTTGTGCTACAGTCTTCTGTGTGGTAGTTACTATACCATTTGTTCTGAGCTAACTCCCCTGCAGGTTTTAAGAAGTGTGGAAAGTGCAAACAAAAAATTCCTTTCTCTGACTCGCACACCCTTTGTGTTTACTGCCTTGGTCCACATCACCTGCAAGAGAGTTGTGTGATATGTCATGCCTTCAACCCCCGTGCTTTAGTGGAATGCAAAAACAAATTCATCTTAAAGGGGCTTTTAGATGATGCCATAGCTGGAGAAACATCCAAGAAGGTGTCACACTCACCTCTGAGCTCTTCTTCTGTTTCCTCTAATACCTCACAGAAAACTTCAAAAAGGATCCACAGTTTCCTCAGATCCATTCAAGAAAAAGAAAATTAAACTATCAGACCCAACCCCCTCAGATCAGACAAAAGTAAAAAGTCTTTCTTTGGATTGGACTGTTTCTTCAGATCCAAAGTCTCTGCTAACAAAGGATTTGACAAGACTACTCAATGTACTTCCTAGGACAAGGTACTCCCCATCTGTGGACCTAGTCCCATCAAGAGTGCCTTCTCCTTTTCTTTATAGACCGGATTCTCTTTCCAGGCAGTCTTCTCACTCTTCTAGAAGCCTCACTGTAGAAAATGTGGAGAGGGTAGTGAGACAGAGCCTCTCAGTGCAGAATCACCCCATTGTTGCATTGGCTGCTACTCCTTTGGGTCAGGAAGCCCATACATCCAAGACACCAACTCTTACTCTCTGTGGGTTTGGAGTCCTTGGATCAGAGTTGTGCAGGCCCATCTTCTTTGGATCTGAGGATTGCTATGTCCTCGGATCTGAAGCTTGCTCCGAGCTCCTCTGTGCTATTGGATCCAGAGAGCCAATTCTACCCAGTCAGATCCAAGGTGTTTATGTCAACTCTGATGGCTTTGGAGCCATCTCTACACATCAGAACTTTGGCAAGAGTTAGTTTGGCTCTGAGCTCTGCTTGGGGATGCTTTCCTCGGAGCAGGGAAGGACTGGCCAAGGATCAGAAAGCCCTCTTTTCAGACCCCAGTTCCTGTTCCTCTCCAGGACGGTCAACCTTTAGGACTTCGGAGAGAGCCCTGTCAGCTACCATGACCCAAACGGGTTCTATCTGATAAAGAAATTCTCACATACCCTTGCAGGAACCATGTCTGAGGAGGTGAAAGATTACATCACCTCACAGCTGCCAACCCTACAACTGATATCAAACTCGTCCATGAGGCTTATTTCCAATGTGGCAGAAGGAACCTCAAGGGCAGTGAGCTCAGGTGCAGCTATTAGGAGACATGGCCAGATGTGCTTGTGTGACTCTGAGGAGCCTTTTAAGTCTATGTTTTTTAATGTTCCTTTTGATAGCACCTCTCTGTGGCCCCAAAGTGAAAGATACATTGTCCAGGTGTGAGAAGGATGGAAAGACCCTTTCTGCCATGGATGTGTGTTTCTCCAAGCCTCAAAGATCCTTCTCGAAGAATCATGAAAGGGTGGAAAGATGTGGTTCAAGAAATTACAAGGATCTTTCCAGAACACACATGAAGGGTCTTCCTCCAGAGGCAGAGGGGAAAACTGAAATGGTAGACACCGCCCTCACAGCCGAGGAGGCCCACAACGCCAAGGGTCTAGATAACCATTCACTGGCAAACCCCTCCAGTGCTCCTGAATGGAGGCCCAATTGTCTCCCTGTAGAGGCAATCAGGGGTCATTTGTCCCTGCACTGGACAGCCTGGCTAGAGATAACAAAACATACTTGGGTGCAGATTATCATACCAGAGGCTATATAATTCCACCCCCCCCCCAATTGCCAGGGAAAATCCCTGATGTTTAATCCAATCAGAGGGATCAAGCAGCCATTCAAATACAAAAGCTGCTAAACAAGAGAGTTATCCAAGACACCTCCACAGGCCAGAAATGATCTGGAACTTACTGAAGATTAAAACAGGGGACTAGAAACCAATTCTGGATCTCAAAAGCCTGAATAGATTTGTTTGAAAGACAAAGTTCTAGATGTCACAGTCCAGTCCATTCTTCCATTTTTTGGAAAAGGATCACTGGATGTGCTTAGCGGACCTTCAGAATGCATATGATAATTTTTTTCAAAAATTTTTTTATTGCAGTTTTTTAGGTTACAACATATAAGACATTATACAATAAGATACACACACAACATACAACATAACATTCTATATACAATATATACAAAGAAGTCACTTCAAAAACCTAGTTTTTGTACTAACCATATATTCTGCAGTGGTCAGAAGAATAAAACAGTACCATTAGTTGTTTATTACATATACTAGGGAAAGTCAAACTAAAACCTCTTTATATAGGGTATGTGGTTTTTTAATCAACTCATCTAAGCAAATATTTTTAAAATGACAATATTAAAAAGGTTCTAATTATATCCTTATTGATCTTCTTACATATATTGCATATTTCACTTTTAGATTTAATATTTTTACCTCTTGAGAATGAAATGTAATAAGTATTCCCAATACTCTTGGTAATATTTGTGTTTCTTAGTAACATATAGTAGCTTGTGGGAGGCAATGTATTTAATTGCTACATTTCTAAAACCTTCCCATGTGAGTTGGGTTGCAATAGTCCAATTCTTTGTAATATAGAATTTGACTAGATAACATATGGTGGTGAGGACATGCTGTAAGACTCTGGGAAGATTATTCATATTTCTGTGCAGTATAACTGTTTCCCAGGATAAAGTACTTTTTTGGTAGCTCATTTTCTCTAGTCTTGCCCTTAGTGAACACCATAAGTTTTGAACTTCATTACATTCCCATATAACATGTAGAATGTCTGCTGGTTGTTTCTTGCAGTGAAGACATTCTGGTGAGTATTTGTTATTAAATTTACTAATTTTTTGAGGGGTAAAGTATGCATTATTGTTAATCATAAGTTGGGTGTAGAATAACTTTTTCTGAAAGGGCTGAATTTGAATGTGTTTTTGATGGCATCGTTTTTATTTTGTTCAGTAATTTGTGGGGTTTTCTTCTGCCAGTATGAGGAGAATAAAGTACAATTTTGATGTTTTATATCATTTCTAAGTTTATAGACTCTAGAGATTGTTTTCCCCTTGATAGATTTTTTAGAATTAACTGGGACAAGCTAGTATCTTGTTTATCAAAATTTTCAGTATGAAATTTAGTGTTTACAAGGTATTTGAATGAGTTCATAATAATTACGTATTTCTTTGGGAGATTTAATTGCTCTCATAATTGTGTAATATCACATTCCTTCCATTTATAAATTTCCCACATTGTAATATCTCTTATTAAGGGATACTCTTGCAAGTTTATCAATTTATTATTTAGTAGCAAATTAGGATTAAGGTGTATAGGTTGCAGTAGAAGGAGGACATTTAATAATAGTACAGATAAAAAGAGCTTTTGAGTAGTTAAAACCATTTGTTTAATAAGTAGATGTAAATTCTTAACATAAACAGAGTTTTGGTTTAAGTTTAAGAATAGGCGAGCTCTAGAATTGCACCCAAGTGTCTTAATTTGTTCATACCAAATTCTAGACCATAAGGGGGGGCCATACGTTTGATTTTGATTCATAATTTAAGATTTGACATAGTCTATATGCCTGGATAATACTGTAGTAAAATTTAAAATCAGGTAACCCTAACCCACCTTTAGATTTAGGAAGTATAAGCTTTTCATATTTGATTCTAGTAGATTTAGAATACCAAATAAATCTGGATATACTTATTTCCATGTTTATAAAAAATCTTTGAGGTATAATTGTGAAGGTAGCGTTCATTTGGAAAATAATTCTTGGTAGCATGTTCATCTTAATGATACTGCTTTTTGATAACAGACATATTGATATGTTTCCATCTGTTCATATCATTTTCAATAGTATTCCAGGTATGGGTTAAGTTATTTTTAATAATTTCACTAAAATTGGGAGTATATATTACCCCCAAGTATTTTAGTTGATAAGTTATCTTTATTTTGTTCTCCGGGAAGTAAAAGTGCACATGTCCTATGGGATTTAGTGGGAAAAGTTGAGATTTGTATGGATTTAGTTTGTAATTTGAAATCTCTAAGAATTTTTCAAAGGCTGTCAGTATTTTAGGAAGATCTGTTGTGGGGAGTTGTAAGTATATATTTAAGTCATCAACAAATGCCGAATATATAATGTTAGCATTTAATACTTTTGGAATGTGTAGAAAAGATTTCTGTGATATATAAAGAAGGAGGGGTTCTAGATATAAATTAAAGAGGTAAGGAGAAAGTGGACACCCTTGTCTCATGCCATTTGAAATGGGGATAGGTTTTGTTTTATTACTGTTAATATGAATGGAAGTTGAGGCCATCTGATATAAAACCTTAACTTTATTAATAAATTCTTTAGGAAAACCAAATAAAGGCATAACATCAAATAAAAAGTTTAAATTTACTCTGTCGAAAGCTTTACTAGCATCTGCGGCAATAGCGTATTTGGGATGTTTATCTGTTTTTAGTAATCTGATAGCTGTGTCTAGTAACAGAGTATTATTACTTGTTTGCCTATGTACCATAAAACCCAACTGATTATGCAATATAATAGGGGGAAGTATATTCTTTAACCTGTTGGCTAAAATTTGAGCAAAGATTTTAAAGTCAGTATTTATGGGCTATTGGTCTATAATTAGTGGGATCCGTTGGGACAGAATTCAGTTTAAGTAGAAGGATGGTCTTAGAATTATTTATATACAAGTCTGTTATCTCATGTTCTATTATACAATTATATACTTTAAGTAGGATTTTAGAGACTGGTTCTGAGAATATTTTTATAAAATTCAGAGGTAAATCTGTCAGGTCCTTGAGATTTACCTGGCTTGAAATTTTGTATTGCTTCTTTTATCTCTGTTAGGTGTAGTGGTGCCCCTAAAAGTTTTTGTGTAACTTGTGGAAATTTTAAATTTTGAATGAACTCATTAAATTTGTCATTTGAGAGTGGTAGGTGCATGTTGTACAGCCTTTTATATATGTTCTCAAATACATTTAATATGTATTGGTTTTCCTGAAATTTATGTCCTTCGTAATGTAATTCTTAAATTTTTGGTGGGCCACTCTTAATATTTATTAGCCTGGCTAGAAATCTTGAGGGTGTTTGATCTCATTCTAAGTATTGATATACAGACCTGCTTTCTAAAAAAGAAAAATTTTCTAAGTAATGCTTATGTAGTTGTTTTTGCCATTCCATACATTTTCCCTCTAATTCTTTTGAATATTTTTGTTGTAATTGTAGTTCTGCTGACACAATTTGCGATTCTAATGTGGTTATGGTATTATATTTTTTCTTAAACCAGGCAGATTTTTGAATTATGACACCTCTAATAACTGCTTTTGCAGCTTCCCATTGCTTATCATAAGGTATTGGAGTAATTATGATTTCTTCCTCTAATTGAGTGATTATTCTGTTTATCTCTTTAGCTACTTCTTGTTTTTGAATAATTTTTGGGTTTAAAGTCCACTTATTAAAATAAGATGTTTTGGCTGAAATTTAGCAGGTTTATAAATATATTAATTTTAGAATGATCCGAGAAAGAACTGGGTGAAATGCTGTATTTTAGCTTATACAACCGAAAGAACTGAGAGATTAGGAAGGCGTCTATTCTAGACCAAGATTTATGAGATGTAGAAAAGAAGGTATACCTGGATATTGTTTTGTCATGTTGGAAATTCTCATATGGATCAAATAGCTCAAAAGTATTTAGGATGCATATGATCATATGAAAATAAACAGGCACTCCAGGAGATTCTTACACTTTGGCTAAGAGCTAGTCATTATCAGTTCAGAGCACTGCCCTTTGGTCTCATGACAGCCCCCAGGGTGTTCACCAAATGCATGGCAGTGGTAGCGGCTAACTTAAGAATGCCATTATTCCATGTGTTTCCACATTTAGATGACTGGCTCATTACCACTCCGACCAGGCATTAACTCATTATGGTGAGAGAAGTCATCCACATTTGCACAAGGTTAGGAACGACCATAAATTTCGAAAAGTCAAATCTAGAATCAACTCAAATTCTAGAATTCATAGGAGCATTGCTCAACATAAGACTAACAATAGCCTCCCTTCCCTTTCCCAGAGTTCAAATTTTAAGGTCACAACTCAACAAGATAGTTTGCAGTACCACAATCTCAGCTCGCCTATTTCTACATGCTCTAGTATCAATGGTGGTAGCAATAATCTTTGTTCCACTAGCCAGGTTTCACTTAAGGATTCTACAATGGATGTTGGAATCTCAGTGGTTGATTCTTCAGCTACCCTTGTCCACTCCAATATGAATTACCAACTCATGCAAGAAAAGTCTGATGTTGTTGATCCAGTCGGAACAATTGCTACAGGGCTGTCCATTTCTACCCTCACAGTCCAAGACCATAGTAACCACGGATGCTTCCCAGCTAGGGTGGGGGGGTATTCCCTGGGAAAAACAGTCTAAGGCATGTGGTCCCCTGAAGAGGCCAATTGCATATCAACATATTGGAGTTGAAAGCAGTGCTTTTACTGTTGCAAGCCTTTTAGGATGCTCTCTCATCAGGAACAGTAGCAATACAGACAAACAATATGTCAGTGGTTTGGTACCACAACAAACAAGGAAGAACCAGATCGTACCCTCTTTGTCGAGAAGGACTAAGATTGTGTCAATGGACAATATCTTCCAACAGCTTTCTCTTAGCAATGCACGTTTTGGGGAAGTCCAACTTGCTACAAAACAAGCTGAGCAGGTGAATTCGGTTACCTCATGAATAGTCTCAACCAAAAAATTGCTAAACAAATTTTCCACAAGTGAAGCCAGCTTTGCTGTGATCTCTTTGCATCTCCCATAAACAACAAGTGCAGCAGCTATTTTGCCCTAATCCCCTCACAGGGGGGATCACCAAGGGATGCTATTCTCCAAGATTGGTCTCCCCCGGATTACTTTACGCTTATCCCACAATTACCCTAATTTCAAAGTTCCTTCAAAGAACTTCCAGGTTGAAGACCAAGGTCATTCTCATTGCCCCCTTTTGGCCTTGACAGATTTGGTTTCCCTTCCTGTGGCCTCACTTAATTCACCAACCTTGGATTCTGGACCCAGCTTCAGATCTCCTGTCTCACCCAATGGGCATGACACATCTGGACCTTCCAAACATCAAGCTGATAGACTGTCTGGCTATTATTGGAATTGGAGAAACCAATGGATGCTCTCTTCCCCTGTCCATCAAGTCTTACTGTCTTACCTTAATCCTTGACTAGGAAACTTTATGCTAGTGGAAAATAT
Source organism: Protopterus annectens (assembly GCF_019279795.1). Lineage (NCBI taxonomy): Eukaryota > Metazoa > Chordata > Ceratodontiformes > Protopteridae > Protopterus > Protopterus annectens. Next base: position 299,235,990 of record NC_056732.1, on the reverse strand, counting down.
TTATACACTGGGCTATTCAAAAGTAAGCAGACCCTTTCTCAGCCCTAATTAGTCATCTGCTGGAGTTCTTGAATTCTTCAACAGTGAAATTCCACTTGGCAGAAATTTCTAATTTTCACATTAGGTATGATGGCCATTCACTAGCCTCTCATAAACTATGTAAAGCTTTCTTAGATGGCACTATTCTTCTCAAACCATCTTTTAAAGATCCCATGTACTGTGGGATCTGAATCTGGTACTGCAGTCCTTGATTTTTCCACCCTTTGAGTCTGCCCATGATTGTGACATTAATTTTTTGTCTTGGAAGACCTTGTTTTTAGATGCCATCACTTCTGCCAGATGAATTTTGGAAATTCAGGCATTGCTGGTATCTCATTTTCCATAAGGATAGAGTCTCCTTACAAACAAACAAATGCATCCTTTTTGCCAAAGGTGGTATCACACTCAACATTAATCAGTGCAACAATCTACCAGTCTTCTTCCCAAATTATTCTAGCAAAGGAGAATACTTCTTACATTTGCTAGATGTGTACTATAGACAATTGTGTTTCTGTCTTAGAACAAATTATATCAGAACGACTGATCGATTGTTTCCATCCTTTGCTGATTTGAAATTGAGCTCAGCTGTATCTAAAGTCACCTTAGCTAAACGGCTTACTGACTGCATTTCCTTTATTAATAACAAGTCAGGTATGACTCTGCCATACAAAGTATGCACTCATTCAACCAGAGCTGTAGCTACCTCCTCAGTTTTCTACTAAAGAACTTCTATAGACGATATTTGTTCAGCAGCAACTTCGGCTTCCCCTCACATCTTTATCTCTCATTATAAGCTGGATCTGGTGTCCAGAGGTAGGGCATCTTTCGGCTCAATGGTGCTCAGAAAAGTCCCTCCTTGAATCCACCCAGGGTTCTAAGTAGCTGGGGAGTCTGCCCCATCAGTCGAGGACGGAATGAAAATTGACAACATCAAATACAGAAGTTATGTACTTACCATAACGTTCTGTGTTGTCCATTGCCATTCCTCCTCAACTCCCACTCACCAACCCCCTATCGGGGTTTATTCTAAAAGAGTGAGTGGATACAACAATTTTGTTATATCTTTCGAACATGTTCAGCTCCAGATCTGGCTTTGCCCCCTCTCTCTCTGCCTGATTTATATACACATATATGTATAAATTTGTAAGAGTACGTCTTTCTTTTATAGCTTGCTAACAAGATCTGAGGTAGGGGAAGGGTACATTGTGGGTAAGGGAGAAGCTGGCGAGTTCTAAGTTACCATAAGCTTTTACAGCTGCCGAGTCAGATATGATACCTCGGATTTGAACCCATCAGTTGAGGAGGAATGAAAATAGACAACACAGATGGAATGTTATATTAAGTACATAACTTATTTTTTTCCATTTGTCTCCAAAGTATTCTGATATGCAAGTTCATTCACTGTGTCCCTTTTACTGAAAGTGTATTTTAATTTCCTTTTCAGTTTTCTTATGTAATTAAATACCTTATTACTGTTTTCTAGCTTTGAGACCAAGATGAGTTCATGGTCAGATATAGAAGATTCAATAAAAAGTTAGTAGTTTCTTTACAGTATTTACTCATAAATATAACTACGGTCAGTTTTTCTTAGTAGTGCTTTTTTCTCTTGTATGTCTTACTAAATATTTTATTCCACCAATCACTAGTAGTTAAGAAGGCATGGTTAAATTTGATTTTACACTTAAGTGTTAATTTATGAAAGGGTGTAACTGCGGGTGGGTAGTAAAAAAAAATCCTAGGTTTATTTACAACACTGCAGTCCCTAGTAGGATTTTTTCCCAACTATTTTAAGAATTACTATTTGAGCTTATCTATTATTGTTTAATGAAATCTTGGAAAGTGAGAGGATGCCTGAGGAATGGAGAAAAAGTGTTTTGATACCAATTTTTAAGAATAAGGGTAATGTGCAGAGCTGTAGTAACTACAGAGGGATTAAATTGATCAGTCACAGCATGAAGTTATGGGAAAGAGTAATGGAAGCTAGGTTAAGAAGGGAGGTGATGATTAGTGATCAACAGTATGGTTTTATGCCAGGAAAAAGCACTACAGATGTGATGTTTGCACTGAGAGTGCTGATGGAAAAGCACAGAGAAGGTCAGAAGGAGTTGCATTGTGCCTTTGTGGACTTAGAGAAAGCATATGACAGGGTGCCTAGAGAGGAGTTGTGGTATTGTATGAGGAAGTTGGGAGTTTCAGAGATGTATGTAAGAGTGGTACAGGATATGTACGAGAGTAGTGTGACAGCGGTGAGGTCTGCGGTGGGAGTGACGGATGTGTTTAAGGTGAAGGTGGGATTACATCAAGGATCAGCTTTGAGCCCTTTCTTATTTGCAATGGTGATGGACAGGTTGACAGACAAGCTCAGACAGGAGTCCCCGCGGACAGTGATGTTTGCAGATGACATTGTGATCAGTAGTGAGAGTAGGGAACAGGTGGAGGAGACCCAGGAGAGGTGGAGATATGCTCTAGAGAGAAGAGGAATGAAGGTCAGCAGGACTAAGACAGAATATATGTGTGCGAATGAAAGGGAGGAGAGAGGAATGGTGAGGATGCAGGGAGTAGAGGTGGCGAAGGTGGATGCGTTTAAATACTTGGGATCAACAGTTCAGAGTAATGGTGAGTGTAAAAGAGAGGTGAAGAAGAGAGTACAGGCAGGATGGAGTGGTGGAGAAGAATGTCAGGAGTGATTTGTGACAGACGAGTACCAGTAAGAGTGAAAGGGAAGGTCTACAAGAGGGTAGTGAGACCAGCTATGTTATATGGGTTGGAGACAGTGGCACTGACAAAAAGGCAGGAGTCAGAGCTGGACGTGACAGAGTTAAAGATTTGCACTGGGTGTGACAAGGGTGGACAGGATTAGGAATAATTATATTAGAGGGTCAGCCCAGGTTGGAAGGTTTGGAGACAATGCCAGAGTGACAAGATTACGTTGGTTTGGACATGTGCTGAGGAGAAATGCATAGTACATTGGGAAAAAGATGCTAAGAATGAAGCTGCCAGGTAATAGGAAAAGAGGAAGGCCTAAGATAAGGTTTATGGATGTGGTGAGAGAGGACATGCATGTGATTGGTGTGACAGAGCAAGATGCAGAGGACAGGAAGAAATGGAAACAGATGATCCACTGTGGTGACCCATAATGGGAGCAGTCGAAAGAAGAAGACTATTTGAGCTTATCTAGTTGGTATTGAGTAGTTTAACAAGTAACTGTTTGGGTAGTTACATTTCCTCAAAGTAACACTATTATTTATTTACTTCTGTATGCTGGAGTTTGGTTATGAAATCCTCATATTTTGTAAGGGGTGGTCACAGACAATACGTATTAAACTACTAGAACATATTTAGTACCAGCTATATTACCTGTATAATCAATTTTAGCTACTAAATTGTCTTTTTGTCTACTCTATCCCTGAATGCAAGTCAATTTCTCTTATTCTATAGATCTCCACAGCAACTAACATTTATACTGGGAATCAATATCTCCTCTTTTCAGAACTTCTATATATTCCTTTGCAAGTTTCTTGTTAAATGGTTGAACCTTGCCCTGGAAGAATCAAAAAATGTAGGACTGAGGAAAATTGGTGCTTGAACTTTATGTTGAAGATGTCAAGGGACATATATACATAAAAGAATGAGAAGCCCATCTCAGTTTGACTAATATGCATAACAAACAATGTGGCTAGATTAGAAAATACAATAAGCATTTTAAGTGCTTTGTTTGATGGTATTTCCTGGGGCTGGCTGGCTAAAGTGGGAGGTTAAGATGGAGCTGAATTTGTCAACAAGTAGATTTGCTATACCTTACAGTTTACTGAACATGGATCCATTTATAATTAGTTCATCAAACTGTTCTGTGTTGCCTTTAAGGTTTCTGAAATAGCTTCCCAGGCCTTTAGCTATCGACCTCAAAATTGACTTTGCTAGTCTTATGTTGCCCTCTTATTTGCAGGGGCGGCTCGTGCTATTGGACTGCTACTGGACTGCAGGACTACAGTCCCCCCCCACAGCTGTAAAAATGAAAATAAATAAAAGTAAAAAAATAATGAAATAAAATGAAAGTAAAAAAGAAAACAAAAAAGTCCCAGACCATCGCACATGCGCACTTGCGACATTCCCCATATCTGGACTGCTGATGAACCAGTTTGGAGCATGCTCACAGAATCCAGACTGTCTCACCAGCAGTCCAGATTAGGAAGACAGCATTCAACAGCACAGATTACCAGACGTCTATGCAGTTACAACTGCATAGACTGGAAGGGGATCGGACTGCAACATCTGCAGGCAGGCTGGGTTGTAGTAGCAGCAGCCTGCTCTTGCGGGAGGGTTAGGACTTGCTCTCACTGGCTTTTATGAGAGCTTTTACTGCTGTGAAGGACTTGTTCTTGCAAAACAAATGAGTTTTAGGATCTCTGCCGTGAAGGACTTGCTTTGCTCTTGTGTGAGGGACGAACGAACGAGTTTATTTTTTTGAACCACGAACTGACTGAGCACAGTATATAAGGATCATGCATGCCATCTAAGAAGAAATTCACTACAAGTAAATGGTTTTTACATAATTGCAATGTACAGGTTAGCTAGAACTTCAGATAATTAAGACAATAAATTCCAATGTTTTTTACAGGTTTTCCAGTAAGTATGTCAATGTTTTTAACTGATACTACCATGATGTAGATAATTGGAGGAAAATGTGGTGCAAGAGAAAGGTAGTTTTCAAACAGATAAAGCACTGGAGATCAACTGAGTTAGTCCATAAATAGATATGGTAGTGATGATGATTGGCAGACCAGTGACACAGTATGGCTTGGCAATCGTGGTGGGTTTACAGTAGGAAAGATAAAGTATTGGAAGAAAGCAAACTGTTTTAAGTAAATTTTAAGCTGGTTAACATGAACCTGCTCAAGCCTTTAAGTGATCCAAGCATGGGAGGGGGTCTGTTCCATAAGATGGGCCTGATGATGATGAATGCTTTACTAATGCTGTTAAGTCTATTGAAGTGAGCAAGCAGGGCATGGGTTGTGCCATTGAGACAATGAGGAACATGTTACATTTCAGATAAGAAAAGTGAAGGGTAAGTGAATGCAGAATGAGTGGACAGTAGTTGAGATATAGGCAGACCTCTCAACTGTCCATATTTTTGCATAATGCTCAGATTTTGGCCACATATTTTTGGTCTGTCCCTCATGAAATGTGTTTTTAATGGCATTCATTGATGATTGAAGTCATTAAATATTGACAGAAATGTGAGTGTCAGACTTCACACCCTCCGAAAATACATGTTAATACATTTTAACAACTTTCTAAGTTTATAAATGCAATATTTAAAATATATCCCTTGATTTTGGGACTTTGCCCCTTCCCCCCATTATTTATTGCTTTTTCAGAATTTTTGTGCTAAGTAGGTTGAGAGGTAGAGAGGAATTTAAAAACTGTGCATTCAGGTGGATCACAATGTTCAACACCGAAGTATACCCCCCTGGTGAGAGGAGAGATATAAATTAATCTCGCTCTGGGTCCGTCCCCCCCCGCCCCAATAAAAAAAAAAAAAAAAAAAAAAAAAAACAAACACTTCACCACTCTTAAACTTCAAAAAGTGTTTTAAGGCCCCCGGCCCCCCTGAAGCCAGTTACATTAACCGCTGAATCGAATCAAATACAAATGCCTTTACACCTACCTACAGACTGCATGGATCATGGATCAGGCAACAACAAAAAAAAAACTCTTCAAGGCAAGCTTCAGTCTTCAAGCTTCCAGTGGACCCCAGCCATAGCAAAACAAAACAAAAAAGGAGGAAGCTACTACAAGAGACAGAAAAATAAAAACAAAGAATCATTATAAGACAAAGTAATAAGTAAAAAAAAAAAAAATATCATAAAATCAAATTTTCAAAAAAAAAGAGAAAAAAAGAAAAAGACAAAAGACAGCCTTCTTTAGCTAATTAGCTAGGAAAGAAACCCAGGAGAGAACTCCCAAATATGCCATTAGTTTAGATGATGATGATGAACACATTGCCACACATACACACCACATATGCTGACAGGTTGCAAAAACAGGTCAAACTCAAAGGAGAAGGATTTATATTTAGCCCAGAGGGCCCCCAAAGCCCTCCAACGCTCTCCAAGGAACTGCTCTTCCAAGCAAAACACAGCATCCATGGGACCGATGGTGTATGTACCCAAGGAGGGCGCACGGCGACTGTGGTCCCCACTTCAAGGCGGTTAAACTTGGTTGACTTTTTCAAAACAGTCACAGGCCATTTTGATGGGCAAGAGTTGCTGGCGCCATGTCAGACTCAAAAGCCTGTCACGTGTCCCACAGGGCTCAGTCCTGGGACCAGCATCTACTTTTCTGAGTACAAGCAAACACAAGAGGTTATTGAAGAGCACAAAGCAGAGCAGATGCTGCCAGAGCCATGGCCTAAAGTTAAACGCCAAAAAATGTATAGTCATACTCTTCGAAAAACAAGGTTACTAGCATGATTGAGTACAATGCCCCATTCGAAATGTATCTGACCCGACACCTGCAGCAGCTGGAAAAGGCCCAAAGTTCCTCACCAAAGGATAATATGTCTTATGCTGCCCGACTGAAAGAACTCAGCTCTATTTTCAGTCGATATACCTGCTCAGAGGTGACCTGTGCCTGACATATTTGATGAATATGCTTCACCTCAAAAATCTAGATCCCTCAGAACCACAAGGGCAGGAGACTTAACCTTGGACACGGTTATTAATAGAACATGCTGGAGGGACAGATTCATCAGATTACTTCAGTGTCACTCCTTGACAGAGGCACAGCAAAATAATAGGTGAAAGCCACATAACTATGGGCTAGGCTTATAAATGACCTTGGGCAGATAGCCAGTATAAACCTATGAACCTATAAACCTATGTTCTACCACTGCATTAATGCATACTTGCCCAGTGTAGGCATCTAAGAGTTTCACAGGGGAGGGTGACAAAGGAATGAATCAACATATTATATCTTTGAAGAGTGTGTGTGTGTGTGTGTGTGTGTGTGTGTGGTGACAAAGGAATGAATCAATATATTATATCTTTGAAGTGTGTGTGTGTGTGTGTGAAATGCCACAGTTAAATATACCTGGTGGCTAGACTCAAACCCTGTACCTTGCAAACAGGTAGCAAGAGCTTCAATTCTCTACCCACCACCACTTGCAAAATTTTTGCCTCATATTTGTGGTTTTATGGATTTTGAATAATGACCGGCATTTGAATTTCAGACTTCATATTCTTCAGAAAGTACATGGTAACACAAAACCTTTTATTCTAGCAATGTATATTTGTGGTTTTATGGATTTTGAATTATGACAGGCATTTGAATTTCAAACTTCATATTCTTCAAAAAGTACATGGTAACACAAAACCTTTTATTCTAACAAAGTTGTGTTTATAAGATTAATATTTGAAAATTGTCACTATTTTTTGGGGTTGTATTCCTCCATTATTGGCTTTGTCCAGGTTTTTTGTGCTGAGAGGTTGAGAGCTATAGTGAGAACTGAATTCACTAGATGATAGCCATTTAAGTTTCAGTCTACCTGTCTTTCAAGAAACAGCTGATTTGGCATAGTGGTGTGTTTCTCTGACTGTAGTGCACAGGGTCCAGGGTCCAAGACTTCACAGTGAAATGCATGGTGGTAACACAGCATTTTATTCTAGCAACTTTCCAAGATTATACAAGCAATGTTTAAAATGTGTCCCTAGTTTTTCAGCTCCCCCCCCCCCAATAAATGTTGGCTTTTTCCAGATTTCTTGTGCTTCAAAGCTGAGAGATTCAGTTAAGTGTTGAGTGGATTTTACAAGGAGCTGAGAACTTGAAGAAACGTTTAATGCTGCTTATGCTGAGCCTGCTTGTATTCTTAATAGCACAACAGATAGTGTACTTGCTTTTCATACAGAAGGCTGTGGGTTCTACTCCCACAGTATATAGATGTATTGCTGATACTGTACAGTTAAAGGGGGTGGATGCTACAGTCCTAAGAATGTTCTCTTTGGTGGAGATACCTAGTAACGATAAACCTGTTATATGTTTGCCATCCATTCCCTATTGCAATATTACTAGTTTGTTTTTTATTGCAACATAGGCAATTTATTCCTCAATGACAACAAGCACTTTATATTTCAGTTTCATCTACAAATAAAATTATTTGCTAGCAGCAACCTCTTTATCGGTTACAGATCTTTTTAATGTGGAATTATTTAGATGACTTTTACTTCTGCAGAGATTGTGCATATTTACTGATACTGGCAGACTGTAGAAGTTTGAGTAGACTTTTATGATGGAAATGTTCAGAATTGAACTGGGCAGTTTTGTCATTATTAGTGCATGCATTTTGTTTTATTGTTTACTGGAAAAATGTTCAAAACAGTAAATTTAAAATGTCCTCTAACAGCTGTACTGTATTGTACGAGGAATATAATTTAATACAATCAGGAAGGTGTATCAAAGAACACGTGTATGTTTCCTGTGCAAGGGGCCTATGATTTGAAAGCAGCCCAAAGTTAATCTTTATCTGCCTCTAGCCGGATGCATTTTCTTTGAATGTGGATTTCAGTGTTGTTTCAATAAATGAAAGATTCAAGGGCAGAGTAGTTTTAATGCTAAGTCTATTTTCATTGTGAGACTGCATTGCTTTGTTTAGCAGATATCTATTAGTGTTTGTACTGTAAAATAAAACTTTTAAATGAAATCCAAATCATCGTAGAAGCAAAGCAGTATGCACATTACAGTGTTTATGGTAAACGGGGTGAAATAGCCCAGTCATGGTACATTGGAATAGCTGCAGGAGGGAGGCCTCATTTGACCATGATTTTGTGAGGAGGGGAAGGATGGCAAACTCAGACAGCCCTGGCAGAACTATACCTCTTAACTGTCCAGATTTTTGCAGAATGAATAGATTTTTACTTGTTATTTTTGGTTTGTTCCTCATAAAATTTGTGGTTTTCTGGCAAATCATTTCGGAATGAAGTCAGTAAATAATGACAGACATTGAGTTTCAGACTTCATACTCTTCAGAAAAATGAATGTTAATGCAAGACCTGTTGTTCTGTCAACTGACTATGTTTATACAAGAGCAATTTTTAGTACTGTTCGTATGTTCCCTCAATATATTTGGCCTTGTCCAGATTTCCTGTGCTAAGAGGATGAGTTACTTGCAAATAAATCACTTTATAGAATATGGTTTATCCAAACCTCTTAACTGTCCCTGATTTTGGCTCAAAATGTTGCTCTCCCCTTAATAATCCCACCGCAAAATGGCAAATTTGAAAGAAAACATGGAGGGTTTACAATTAATAAATAATTGTAATGATCAGTTATAGATTACTTTTAATTTCAGAAATGCATGTAGATTCTCTTATTTTGTCAGCTGCTCAAGTTAACACTACTAACATTAAAAAAGTGTCCCTTCTTTGACAGGTTCCCAGCTATATTGTGTGGGTATTTTATATTTTTGCATCACATTTTTGGTCCGTTTTTCATAAAATTGTGGTTTTCTGGCAAATTAGTGGCAAATCATTAAAGATTGAAGTTAGAAAATAATGACAGAAGATTTCATACCCTTCCGAAAATTCATACTAATGCAAGACCTACTATTGTATTATCTTCCTAAGTTTATAAGAGCAATATTTAAATATTGTCGTTATTTTTGGGTCTTTGTCCTACTTCTGTTTATGGCTTTGTCCAGATTTCTTGCTCTGAGGCTGAGAGATATGACAAATGTATCAGGGCCATCACCGTCAGCCAGAGACATTTAATTGTGACATACTTGTTGCACCCCACGCCCCCATGTAGTGACTCTGGATGTGTCCAAGCAAGGCAAAGAGCAGTTATGCAGTGTAAGTGTGCACAGTATCCCCCCATCCAAAGCAGACACAAGTACTACAGTAGCTTTTCATCTGTCCTTGATTTTACAGAATATTCTGTTTTTCTGTCATATTTTTATACTGTTGATTTATGCTTCTTATTCAGAAAATGCATGTCACTGCAGTGCCTGTTGCTCTGTGTTTAAGTAACAATGCTTTAATGACATCAGGTATGCTTGCCTGAGACTGTAAGATGCATGTAAGCTTTAATAAGCATACTGTTAAATAATTACCAACATTGAAGGCCTTTCTGTTGTTGCCATGCAGAGAATATTTACATAACTAGATAGCGTATAAGCCTTAAGTATTGAAATGCACATGAAGTATTTGTAATAAAGGACAGGATTAGAGAATTTTCATAAGCTCATTACATTTGTTGGAGACTTCAGTCATCTTTGCAGGCTTTACCCGTAGAGAATGCCAGTCTATCATGTGTGGTCCATAACCTGTGCAGTAATTCTTTAAGCAATTTATCTTGAGCTTGTTTCTTGTTTGCTGTTCATTTTTTACTTTGATCACGTTTTCCCCATGAAACAAGTAGATAGTTGTTGTCAGGCAGTAAGTCTTTTTTGGATAAGAAACATTTTTACAAGTGGGGATATTGCTAATTTCAGCATGTTACTTGGTACTTATATAGCTAAATATAAAGTATAATTAGAACTGCAATGCAAGGAGAAGTGGTTTGAGTTGAGTGCTGCTTGTTTTTTTATACCTGATTTTGACTGGCATTCCAGTTGTTGTTGTTGTTGTGTCTTTCGGCTTTTCCCGGTTAGGGGTCGCCACAGTGGAACTCCGGTCCGCTAATGAATGGCAGTTGATTTTTACGTGCTGAGTTGCCAGCCCTAACGCACAACCTTCAATGAAGGTACGCCCATTCACGCACGTCTCCACGCTGAAGACGCTCTAGCTGAGACTCGAACCAGTCTGTGTCTTACTGTGATGCGACAACGCTACCGCAGCACCACCACCGCGGATACAGTAATGCATTTAAAAAGTAATTTATTTTTTCATGCCTCCCAACCTTTTTGTTTCCATCTAGATATTAAGTAAGCTGTCATGCAGCCAATGCATTGAAATATTTTTTTCTTCTACAATTCATTTTGTCTTGATTGGACTCTCAATGACGGTTTAGCAGTGGCACACAGCGTAGCCTATTAAAGTCCCAGTTTTTGCAGTTTTTAGCATATCCCCACCCCTTTCTAGTTGGCCATGCCCCTTCCTGTTGGCCCCACTAATTCAGCTGTCTCCTGCAGCCCCCCTTTGATTTGAAGTCACCAGCTGCCACTGCTTATTTGTCTATACAGCTTGATGAGAGAGTTTTTATCTTTTTGGGAGTTGCACTTCCTAAGTTTAGTGTTGACTTTTTCTTTTATAATAACATGTTTAAGCTTTGATTACACCAGGGTGGCTTGTTTTTTTGAGTTTGATTTGGGATTACTTCTTCTAGGTCCAACAGCCACTATACAACTACTGACAAGGTTATACAGAGTTTGTATGAACAGTTCTGAATAGTCTGCTGTATAGTCTGAGTTTGGAATGGCTTGAAATTTTGAAAGTTTGTCACTTAACAACAGTTTTCCTTGGAATAGTTCATAACTATTACAACATTTACTGGCATTACAGGGTCTATATTAGAACATCGAAGTTTCAAAACTTAGAATGTTCTAATATCAACCCCTATTCAGCAAAAGCTGAAAACATCGAACATACAGAACAGTGAATTTTTTCCTAGGGAAAAAATTAGCTGTTTCAAAACACACATACACAACACAAGCACACCAAACAAACAGCAATCCACACACATACACCTAAAATCTTACACCTAACCCTACACTAAACTATACACACACCACTATCCACTTACCTTAACCCAAACCCTAACCCTAAGGTCCGTCAATATCGCACACTCACCTCACCCGTGCCCTAACCCTAACTCACCTACCCCTCCCTAACCCTCATGTCCACACAATCGCACACTTACCTGACCCGCGCCCTAACTCACCTAACCCACCATAACCCTCACATCCACACAATCGCGCACATACCTGACCCGCGCCCTAACCCTCATGTCCACACAATCGCACACTTACCTGACCAGCGCCCTAACTCACCTAATCCACCCTAACCCTCATGTCCACACAATTGCACACATACCTAACCTTAACTAACCTAACTCGCACTCAATCGCAGACTTACCTGAACCCGACCCATAACTTTCCACCACAACGCTGAAAATATCGAAGCAACAGAAACGAACAACAGAATTCTTTCCCTAGGAAAAAAATTGGTTTTCTGTTGCTTCGATATTTTCAGCTTTTGCTGAATAGGGGTCAATAGTAGAACATTCAAAGTTTTGAAACTTCGATGTTCTAATATAGACCTGGCATTACAGAACTGAGTTTCATCTCAAAGCAGACAGATTTGTGGTCGCACCTCACCAGAGAAGGTACGACACTGGGTGGGTGGGGTACAGCATTCTCCCCTATGTGTGAGTACCAGGCCCAACATATTTGCACTTCTAGTAGGTGAATGTACTACCTGGTCTAGATGTTTGTGTTAAAGTCCAGGAATTTATGTGACTGAAAATTTGGGGTCATATAAGATTCCCAGTCTATGGAGGGATAATTAAAGTTGCCCATGAGTATTATATCTGGTTGAATGGTAAGTTTCTCAAGTAGGTCTGAGCATGAGCTATGGGTTTTCTGGGTCATACAGGGTGACCTATAACTTGCTAGGATATGGATTAGAACTTTGTCAATGGTAGTAATGTAGCTAGAGCAGGGAAACAGAGACAACTTCCCCAGGTGCAAAGTGCTGGGGGGGACATGATCAGCTGATCTGAATCTCTCTTTAATGCAATACTGACTTTGAAAAGTTGGTATTGCATTTACCTTCAAACCTCAGTGTTGTAATGCTCAGAGTGTGGTTACAGTCAAACTTGAGGCTGAAGGGGTAGGGCACTGGTTCATGGTACCAACACAGGTGCTGGTTGACCCAGCTACTCTTCTAGACAATGGTAATTTGTATTGTGAGAAACTCCAGTGTGTCACTAGGTTTAACCAGCTTTGAGAGATGCTTGTTGTTTATGTAGATTAAGATATCTCCACTTTTTTCCCTGCCTGTGCAGTTGCTGATCTAAATGTGTGGCTTTAAACCATGACTTAGTAACTACATCTGCATTCTCCAAGGTGCGGAGAGCTTGTAGGCAGTGCAGCTTCTTATTTAGACTGCCGTCATTGAACAGTAATACCTTCTGATTGCACTGGACAGATTTTGCTATGTTGGAAGGTTTGTCAATTTGGCATTGCCTATAAAAGGCTCAATGGGGAAGACAGTGTTTTCACCAGTATTCAAAAGCCTTGAGGGGGCAGGTGCAACCCATTCTTGGCAAAGCAATATGGTCTTGTGACTATATCCTCCCATATCGACAAATATTGTATCCCACTAGAATGACACCAGAGACTAAGCCAATTGTTAAAGTCAGTCTTTTTCTGTTTGTATTTTGGCATCATCCTTGTTAAAGGTGGAATGCTGATCAACGCTAGGCACATACCACCTTGTGACACACATTTCGAGAGCTCCATAATGCCTCTCTTCACATAGTCTGTGGAGATACATCACAGGTCATTTACACCTACATGGACTATGGCTGAATCATAATGATACCTGTTAATACAATGACTTGAGGAGTGCATGTGCAACTTGTCAGATCCTGGCTCCTGACAGGCCATTGACTATTATTTTCTCTTTGTTCAGCCTGATGAGAGGGGCATCTGTATGTTGCACAATTAAGTCCCCTATGGCCAGAGTCTTGGGTAGTGTGTTGGCTTGTTTTATGGGCTTAGTAGATGAGACTCCTTTTGATTTGTTGGGTGTTGTTTTTGAGAATATGTTTAACCATCTAATAACATTTCCATTGAATGGCTAAACATCAAACCCTAACCATCGAATGTTCATTCAGTGAATGAAAGTAACTAATTAGCCAACCCTTCCCAGTCTGCCCTTTTCCCCACTGTATATATATATATATATATATATATATATATATATATATATATATATATATATATATATATAGTTAAGATGGGTGTGGGGGGAGAAGTCCCCCACCTGGGTAAGTTTGAAATGCTGTCTTTTGCAAGACAGGGAACTGCTGGCTAATTAATTACTTTCCCTGGTGAAAAAAATTAACATTTGATGGTTAGGGTTTTATATTTAGCCATTCAATGGAAATGTTAGTTTGTGGTTAAACATAGACCTGTTGTTTTTTTGTAGAGTGCTTTTTGGTGTGCTAAAGTAAGATTTGTACAAGTGGAGTGTCTGGGATGTCTTTGGGGTTTGGGAAGATTGCATTTAAGTGCCTCAGCACTGGGGTGCACCTTATGTGTGGAGGGTGTAGCCTGTGTGTTTGTTAACCTGGTTGTTGTTATGAGTGCAAGTGTATAAGAGATTTTTCTCCAGTGACAATGTGTATGTACTTACAGTATGTCTTTTTAAGGATTAAATAATTGTCAATGAACAGGAAATAATTGCTGCCAATTGAAAATAGAAATTGAGGAAGTGCATATCCATTATGACAGCCATTTATTAGTTGAACTACAATCAGCTATCACCTAGTGCCACTAGATGTAAAATCATACCTCTCAACTGTCCCCTTTTTCAGGGACATCCCTGATTTTGACTCAAATTTTAACTCTGTCCCTCTTAATCCCTCCTAAAACTAGTGACTTTTGGACGAAAGGTGGTGAATTACACTTAATGAATAATGGCAATAATTAAGAGTTATAAACTTCTTTTACTTCAGAAAATGTGTATTAATTCATATGCTCTGATTCTGTCAATGTTTCAAGTTAATAGCACTAATCATTTAAAAGTGCCCCTTTTTTTTTCCAACTAGCTACATAAAGTCAGAGCAAGTAAATCATTGGAATGGACAATGAGAGGCAAAATGCATTTGTTTTCAAAATAAGTATAAGGAAAGGCAATAAATATTTCAAGGTAACAATAGCAGTATACTTTAAACAGCTTATAGAAGTTTGATTATTCAATAAAAGTACTTAGCTTTGGCTGGATGTCATCAGAAGCAAGACAAACACTTCTCAGGCACAGACAAGGATGACAAATGTTACTGAGCTCTGTGGAATTGAGCCAAGAGCTGCAAAATCATGCCAAATTTATATAGGCACTAAAAACAAAGAAAGATGACAAATAAGTCCTCCGGTCAATAAAACAGTACACTCGGGGGTCCTCTAGTGTGTTTCCCAACTCAGATAGATCAAGTTATAACCTTCTGTAAAATCCTTAGTCCTTTGGGTATAAAAACACTGAAAAGAGCCTGATGGAGTGTAAAAATTTACCAGTTTATCTAACAACTAGCTAGATAATGAATTCAGACGTCAAAATGTTATTTTTAGGCAGATCTATGGACATTTTTTTAACAAGATGTATTTAAAAATGTTTTTTCTTCGAGCTTTGCTGGCTTTCAAACAGTACCTTTGCGTGGCCTTTTTGAAATGCATATTGAAAATGCCTTTGTGTATACACATTTCCTAGTAATAGTCTTTACTTCTGCCCTTTCCTTTTTTAATTTTAAAGGTGCTTTTTTGTTTTCTTTTTTTCTCTCTCAAAATTATGTAGATGTTAAACTTCCTCCACTGCAGGTAAATCTTAGTGGCAAGAGAAAAAAAAAGCTGAATCTGGGCTGTTAGATGGAAAAGATATGTAATTGAAGTGAGATTTTCTTCCATGTGTTGGAACAAATCTGATGCATCAGTAACTAGCACTCTGACTGGTCATTGGCCTATGCCTGTTTTACAAATGCAGATATGTGATTTTCAGTAAATGTGTTACACCATAAAAAATTAAGTCTTATCACATCCATAGAAAAGACTAAATTAAGTATACCCTTTCTTATGGTCAGGTCCTTCACCCATTCTTAAACAGAACAGATTAAGTTCACTCAGAACCCAGTAAGCCACAAATATTATAATTATATGTTAGACAGCTGGCCAAAATATTTTTAATTCAGTACATAATAAAGTCCTATGTATCATGAGAAACAATTTATTTATGGAAATTAAATGTTGACAACAATGACAATTAATTAAAATGGATTAACATTATAACAAAAGAAGTTAATTAAACTGAATTAAATTTGCCTCAATAATAATTACCAGCAACTGAAGTCCACTTCTAGCATATTCTAGGAGATGACTCGTTGGGCTGCCCCAATTATATAGTGACATTAATTGAGGATCACACTTAATTATTATGACTTGTTTCACATCTGTAAGCAGCAGGTTGTATGTAGTCTACAATACTCAGCTTTTCCCTTCTTTTGAAAAACACTATGGACTGTCCACAGTAAACTTTTTGTGAACCTATAATGCTTTGTATATGTTTGTGCACATGTATGATGCAGTGCAGGGTTGTTTCTGTTTGATATATTATTAAATAAAGAGTATTTTCTAATATAAGCACAACTAATTACATCTTAACTGTTTTGTTACACTGACTTGAAGGTTTCATTATGATGCTATGTGCAGCACTGCATTTATTCTACCACTAAAACAGATTTTAAGTATCCTCACCACAACACTTTTGTGTTGTGGTAACTTAAACATAAATCTAATACATGGGATTAAACCATTTTCATCTACTTTGTGATCACAGGAGGTGTATGTAATGTACTTTGTCACACCAGCATGATAATTCTTAATAGCGTAAGCTGTCATGTTAAATAGCAAACTTATTACATTTCCATAAGATATGTTTTACATTATTGGATTACTTGCGTTATTCTTTCTTTTCTTTGTTCTTTGACTTCTTCAGCATATCAGGTGAAACGATATATAACCAAACTTGTCAATGATTAGCACACCTTCTAACTCAAGCCACATAAAACAAAAATTTGATGTCAGCAGATGAAAAGAATACGTTATTCCTCCCATACAGACTTCTCTGAAATCTGAACTGCATAACTGAAAGTTAAACTGGTGCACTAAAGCAAGGGGTTTATAGAAAGATCAGTGAAATACAGAAAAAAACGTTTTACTTTAATGTTTTGTGTATGTGCGTGCAGCTCTAAGAAGATGCTTTTTTGTGCACTACAAAGTATACATTTAATCATTCACTCTTGTTTCCAGTACGTTTTAATATTTACCACTATACTCTCAGAAGAAAGTTTCAATCATCTTTAACCCTTTTGTGAAAAAAAAGGCTTTTTAACCTTTATACTGGACAATCTATTATCTCATTCCCTCCAGTTGAGCTCTTTTGAATGTGTACCTTTAACTCCCAGTTGGTGTGGCTTCAGCCTTTAAAAATTAAGTTATCACCTTACAGTTCTAACAAATACTAACTGACAGAGGTCAAATATCAATACAATTGTATACTTCAAGATAAAGTATTCTGATACCTTGGAGGTAGCATAGTTTTGGAATTATTAATGCAAATATGAACAGGCAATATTTGACACCTAGAGGCACAGTAGGAGATAACTGCAGAAATGCCTGGAGACGTCACGAGGTTGTAAGGAGTCATCTGCAACTTAAGTTTTCTTATACTCTTCTTCTTGAGTATCCTTTTAAGATGGCACTGTCTTAAACTTTGCTGTTCCAACTGAGATACTTTAAAAATTTTCAGCTTACACCTCAGAAGACAATTCACACATACTTTGTTACTTCATTTTCTTTTCCTGTGAATGCTGCTTGAAAATACGCACCACATGTGTTAACTTCCATCCAGTAGGCTGCCTCTGTTCTAGCTATACCTCTGTACAGATAGAAGGCTTGGGAATGGCACATAGCATTGTAAATAGGACATAACAAATTATTTACAGAAAAAGGGATTAAAAAATGTCTGATAAAATTACTGGTAATCTCTCTTCTGATTCATCATAGTGGTACTACTTGCTGTTTTCTTACACTGCTTATATTTAACATAATTATAATTATTATTATTTTTATTATGGGTAATTATGTGGTCAATTTGCACTTTTACTGTTACCAGTGTTGTGTATATTTCCTTCCTTTTTTATTTCTACAGGCATATTCTTTTGTATTGAATTTAAGCTTCTAAACCCAGATTATTGTTTCAAATTTAAATCTGTTTTCCCCTTCTTGGAAAAGTATGTGAAGGGGAAAACTATTTCCTTCCAAAACTTTACATACTGAAAATAACTGGGCTTGGGCCATATTAGTAATTATATGTTACTCCTATAAGACTATATTTAATTACCCCTATGTTTTTCGGTCTAGTCAATGTTTTACCTCTGCCACATTGTGTCAATATTTGCTAAGTAATATTTTGCAGTACTGTACACATTGCTAATGTTTAGGTGTGTTATGTCCTGATCCTCTCTCTGCATTGCTACCTTAGTATCCAATCAAGCAATGCATACCATAATATGTTCACACTGCAAATCCATTCTGTGCTGTGCTTTGTGACCTTGTGCCTTACAGTTATTTCAAAGTATTTCCTCCTAAATTGATCCCATGATTTTACTTAATAAGGAAAACTGATAGGTTTACACTGTCCACCCTTTGCCTTTCCCTCATTCTTGCCAAGTGGAATCATGTCTGCCTTTATTTTCAGTTTTCATCTATTAATCCTCATTCAAGAGTTGTTAAAAAAAGTGGCTAGTTAGTAATATCAGTCTTATATTATTTAATTCTGACATAAATCCCTTCAAGTCACAATACCTTGTCAGTCCTTAGTTCATGGATGAGTATTGTTTTATGAAAAAGGTGGGGATCAGCACCAAAGGACACATCTGCTGCAGTGACTGGTACATTTCCACTTCTTCCTTTGTAAACAGCAGGAATGTCCATTTACTATCCACAGTTTTTCATTGTGTGATGACCCTCCACTGTACCAGTAATCAAGGACCCTCAAATCCTCACCACTAGCAACAGTGGGGGACGTTCTGAGAGGATGACAGGTGCACACATAGTATTTCCAAATGCAGCTCTCTACATCAATTACGTAGGGGGCTTCACCCCCACACTCCCCTACTTAAATATACCAACTCTGAGACCACACTACAGTGTCGAAAATGGCAAAGTAATGAAGCAGCCAAGCAAATTCTTTCCCAGGAAAGAATTTGCTTAAAAGCCACTTCGATATTTTGCCGTTTTAGGCTTTTGAGTTCGACCAAGATGCACAAACACACACACACACACACACACACACACACACACACACACACACACACATTATATATATATATATATATGGATTCACTTCAGATGACTGAAAACCCAAAATCTCGAATCCCATAAGACTGACAGCCAAAATCCTGAAAATTCAAAGTCCTGAATCCCAAAAGACTGAAAACACACAGGATACAAATGCTAACTATATTCCAGTACAGAGACACAGAGAGAAACAAAGACAAGACAAAGTATATTACTTTTCAACAAGTATGAGCAGGGGGCAAGCCCCCCTACACCCCCCACACCCCCTGCTACACTTAACTCATGTTAGTGTAGTGAAGTGCAATCTCAGAGCTGATATATTTATGTTGTAGTATAGCAAGTTAGAAGGGAACATTACTATGGTTACAACAGCCAGTCATGAAACACGTAATGGTATATTCACCATTTTTTTCTGTGGAGTGCGATCTCAGAGTTGATATATTTAAGTAGCAGGGGGTGTGGTGGGCATAGCCCCCTACATGGGGTAGAGCAGGGAGGCTTGCCCCTTGCTCATACTTGGTGGAAAGTAATATCCTTTGTCTTGTCTACAGTCAGTGTTTGTATCCTGCGTGTTTTCAGTCTTTTGGGATTCAGGATTTTGAGTTTTCAGGATTTTGGGTGTCAGTCTTACGGGATTCAAGATTGTGGGTTTTCAGTCTTCTGAAGTGAATCCATATATAGTTTGAACTCTAAGGAAGATAAATTAACAATGTATCGAAAAATAAAGGAAGAGGTCCTTTTACTACGGAATACATTTGGTCAACATTATCAGGACTAAGACTGTTTTCACCTTTAAGAAATCCCAATGCCATAAGTCCAGTTTGGAAAGAAGTGCAGCCACCTCTACAGTGAAGAAAACTAGTTTAGTATATGGCACTTACAGTTCTGGGGATTGCAAACAATATAGATACATTGTTAATTCATCTTCCTTAGAGTTCAAATCTTGTAGGTATTTATTTTGGGCAAAACAAAGATTTGACTGTCTCTCCAACTGTGATGTGTACACTGCTAACTGTAATTCATGTCAGAGTTTTTATATAGGCAAAACTATTAGAGCACTCAACAAAAGACTTTATGTTCATTGTTCGGCCATTAAAAAGAAAGACTTTTCAAATGCTTTGGCCATGCTGTGTTTTGTACAAACTTTGAAAAGTTTTTAAAATGTTTTTCTGAAGAAGTTCTTGTCACCATTAAAGAAAGAAAGCAGTCAACACCTGTTCTGCTCTGTTTTTTTCTTATTTGCATAGTCTGTTTCACCTGCCTGCTGAGTTTCATCTCTAACCTCAAACAGTGATTCCATCTCTTATGCAATCTCAGCAGCTCATCAGGCTTATAAATGTGACCTTGTCCCTCCTCTGTAACAATACCTCCTGTCACCGACTACACAAATACAGCTCCTAACTGGCACTTCTAGTTCCTACTTCCAAGTTTCCCACACACAACCATTACTCGTGCAACCGGCATACTCTTTCCTGTCTCTTCATTCTGAAAGACTGAAGGTTCTTGACAAATCTGCAAACCACTCCTCACAAATATGTTAAAGAAGGAAAGGTATTGTTGTTGTTAAGTACTGTGCTACTCCACAGGTAACAATCCCGTTAAAAAAAAAAAAAAAGACGCACAAAATATCTATCTACCTATATACAATTCTAACATTTACAGTGTTACTGCAAGCACTCAAACTTTATCACATTTATTCCTTATCAGTTACTATTTAAACATATAATTTATTTACTTATTCAGTATTTAACTAATTCCATAAAGTGTGCACATTTTTTACATTACAAAAACTACTACCTTCTATCTGATAAATTACTAACCTTGAAAATGAAAGCCTATATTGATAGTGTAAAATATTTTGTGAGAGACAGAAAGAAAATATATGTAAACAAATAAAACCAAAACCACAGTTCCCAACCTGTCCTGAAGACTATAAACTGTTTACTTTACTTCATTTTATTTTATAGTGATCAAGACATGCTGGGGCCCATGTTAAACTCAATATCTCCAGCCAGTCATGACCAGCAGTGTAGGCAGAGAATATAGTGCTGCCCTCAAACCACCTGTCATTTGAAAAATGGATATGTTCCCCTTCCACTTAAAAAATGTTTACATCACTTTCTCTCTAAAACCATTAAATAGACATTTTTCAGTCTATAAAACTCTTACTGAAAGGTCTAATGTTGACAGATGTGAACACAGTATAGCCTAAAAGGCCATGGTTTATCTATGTAATGTATAAAAAACTATATTTGGAGTATGAAAAATATACCTAGCTACACCCTTGGTCATGACACCTTATTAACCACATACATTTGTATACTTGCCCCACCTCAACTTCCATCTTAAGACTGTTGGGATTTAACCTTGTGAAGTTGCAGAAGAAATGGCTTTTACTGAGCTTTGATGGCTAAAGCTAAAGACCCTTGTGGAGAATCATCTGCTTCTGAATAATAAACTGACTTTTTGGACTAACCTGTTGGAATGGACTGCTTGGTTGTTTTACAGTAAGGAATTTGTAATCATCATAACATTTTGGGAACAGTAGTTTTGTTTCTGTTTACACTGGTACCAAGACAGCCAGGATAACCTCTTTTTGCTGCCTTCTCAATGTTTGTATACTTGTCCCAGTTCTGTATCCACTAAAATACTTTTGGGGGTGGAAGATCATAGTGGTACAGCAAAAGTGAAAATTAAGGAGTTTTTTTTCATAAACTCACAGACCCATTCTGAGAAGTACTCGGCTCTAAATAATAAACTAACTTTTTGGGAGCAACGTTGTTCTTTTTTATTTTTTCAGAAACCTCCATTACTGTGATGCTTTAAAAGCACTACAGTCTTCAAAATAATGACTATAAAAAATGTGTTTTGAAATAAAAAAATACTGCTATAATTTATTAAATACAATGTATTTATGACTAATCAGCTTGTGATGTTCTTTCTTTTATTGATAATGTGCTTTTTCTTACTTTACATTTAATATAACTTTGACATTTTCACATAGATCATACAGTTCTATGGCAGAATATTAAATGCTGGTTGCTATAGACATTTTAAAATACAGTTTCTCATCTTGTGTCATAGTTCATTCCCACTGCTTAAGTCCTTGAATCACTTAGCCTATTAATTAAATACAATTATCAACAAATGTAAAATAAATAAATATCACCTCCTCTGAATTCTTTAACAGCATCAAATTCATTTTAACCACCTGTCCTAAACCAACAGGCTTTCAAAGGCATTCTAAGAAAAAGCTATACTGACTTTCTAAGCATCCTCAGAAAAAAAGCCACATCCACTTTCTGAGCATTACACTTGAATGATTCTGAATGTAGAAAATTGGAAAGATAGATGAATGTTTGAAGAGCAATATTAAATATAAAAAAATGTAACTTCACAAAGATTTCCAAACTTGCGTAAGAAATGAGTACAGAGAAAACTAAATATAATGCACATACACCACTAAATATAATGCACATATGCCACTGTAATTTTAGAATAGTTCTAAGGATGAATGTTGAAAACTGTGTTAAGTACATTATAACCAAAGCAGCAGTACTCAAAATACATTGTACAACATAGTTGCAATGCTAAAAAAGTCAAAGTTGAAAACGTAACTCCAATAAAAATTTCAAGTATAATACTGTCTGCAGTAGGGTAATATGGCACAGTATGTGGACATCCACTGCTAATTTCATTTTCAGCTTTATTTGTTAAATGACAAATACCTGTTTCTGTAGCTCTTTAAATATTCTTCCCTTCACTTCAAAAAGTACTAAAATGCCAAATTTCACTTTCACAATCATTTTAAAATACTCTATTACTTTTCTGTTTCTACACTGCAAAATGTCATCCATACAAAACAGGTGGTATCAATGCAAGCACAGAAATATATCTGTTATTCTTTACTACCTTTACGTTTCTAGCACAATCAGAATAAACATTCGTATGACACTCAGTATTCCAAAGCATCCTGCACTGTTAAGTCTCAAATGCTAAATTACAGAGATGACATTTTTTTAAACTTTGTTTATTGCTACCTTACTGACGGTTTACTGTATAATACACATATAAATGTACTGAAAGCCAAATGCCAAACTTCACATTTGGGTTTCATCTGTGTGGCTTGACAGCTTCATCATCTTCTTCCGGCTGTTCCCGTTTGGGGTCACCACAGCGGATCATCTGTTTCCATTTCTTCCTGTCCTCTGCATCTTGCTCTGTCACACCAACTACCTGCATGTCCTCTCTCACCACATCCATAAACCTCATTTTAGGCCTTCCTCTTTTCCTGTTACCTGGCAGCTTCACCCTTAGCATCTTTTTCCCAATATACTCAGCATCCCTCCTCAGCACATGTCCAAACCAACGTAATCTTGCCTCTCTGGCTTTGTCTCCAAACCTTCCAACCCTTACTGACACTCTAATATACTTATTCCTAATCCTGTCCACCCTCATCACACCCAGTGCAAATCGTAACATTTTTAACTCTGCCACATCCAGCTCAAACTCATGCCTTTTTGTCAATGCCACTGTCTCCAACCCATATAACATAGCTGGTCTCATTACCCTCTTGTAGACCTTCCCTTTCACTCATACTGGTATTTGTTTATCACAAATCACTCCTGACACTCTTCTCCACTCACTCCATCCTGTCTGTACTCTCATTTACCTCTCTTGCACAATATTGATCCCAAGTATTTCAACTCATCCACATTCACTACCTCTACTCCTTGCATCCTCACCATTCCTCTATCCCCCCCTCTCATTCACAAACATATATTCTGTCTTAGTCTTGCTGACCTTCATTCCTCTTCTCTCTAGAGCATATCTCCATCTCTCCAGGGTCTCTTCCACCTGTTCCCTACTCTCACTACAGATCACAATATCATCTGCAAACATCATAGTCCACGGGGACAACTGTCTGATCTCGTCTGTCAACCTGTCCATCACCATTGCAAATAAGAAAGGGCTCAGAGTTGATCCTTGATTTAATCCCACCTCCACCTTAAACGCATCCGTCACTCCCACCGCAGACCTCACTGCTGTTACACTACCCTCGTACATATCCTGTACCACTCTTACATACTTCTCTGACACTCCCGACTTCCTCATACAATACCACAACTCCTCTCTAGGCACCCTGTCATATGCTTTCTCCAAGTCTACAACATAATGCAACTCCTTATGACCTTCTCTGTACTTCAACAATCATCTCAGAGCAAACATCACATCTGTAGTGCTCTTTCCCGGCATGAAACCATACTGCTAATCACTAATCATCACGTTCCTTCTTAACCTAGCTTCCACTACTCTTTCCCATAACTTCATGCTGTGACTGATCCATTTAATCCCTCTGTAGTTACTACAGCTCTGCACATCATCCTTATTCTTAAAAATTGGTACCAAAACACTTTTTCTCCATTCCTCAGGCATCCTCTCAATTTCCAAGATTTCATTAAATAATCTGGTTAAAAACTCCACTGCCATTTCACCTAAACATCTTCATGCTTCCACAGCTTGGCCGCTTGTGGTGCCTTATTAAAGTATGATATTTTTTGAACATGTAGTCTGTGAAACCTCTCTTGTTTTCTGTTGATGATTTTGGTTTTTGGACTTAATTATCTGTTGCTTTTTAAGTGCTCTCTTAGCTACTGTAAGGACACTGCTGATTTTACGAGTGCAACCTAATTTAATTTCCTCTAGTGTTTTGGTATGGTCTTTTCCAATCTTTTGCTACTGAAAGTTTCATGGCTGAAGAAACACAATTCATTCCTACTTGAGCCATTGATGGAATTTAGGACTGCAGGATATCATTAATGCAGAATCTATGATTCAGGTGCCAGTGTTGTTAAAATGAGTTAGTATTTTTGGGACTTGTGACAACCATGATCTCTATATAATTTTGGTAAAGATTATTTTGAATCACATCACTACTATTATTATGTGGTTTAATGAGAATATATCATTTCTTATTTTGATATACAGTTTTTAAATGTGAAACATCTTGTTATTTTGGTGTGTGTGTGTGTGTTTGTGATCTACTATAACAGAAGCATGGCTACGGTGGAGTGAAGGGGGCTGCTGCCATAGCTACAAGGTGTCAGGAGACTTGATTCGTAGTACTAGCATTCAGTTTCTGAATGCTGACATCATGGAACACTTCCATGCTCAGTGTGTGACCTAATGAATGCCGGTAATGCATTTTCTCAGAGGGCTGAAGCTTCAGTTTTATTTAGCTTGTAGCAGTCTGCTTGCTACATATGATTTGCTACACATTAAAGAGGAGAAAGGACCTTTTTTCTCCTCTTCAACTTAGAGTTGAGGAGCAGAGATCAAGGAAAAGAGACCCTGGCTCACTCCTAAGCCTTAGAAGAGAAATGTCAGGCAAGGAAGTAGAACCCCCCCCCCAATCTTACAGCTGATTGGTGCCAGATCAGGAAATGTAACCAGACACTAGATGACCAAGCTACAGCTTTGTACTATAAGAATGTTTACTTTAGTTATCTGGAATGAAATAGCCTAAATGAGGTTCTGACCTTTGCACTTTATATTTACTTCAGGGGTGTGTGTGTGTGTGTGTTTATGTGTGCATATTACAATAACTGCAACTCTGAAGCAGAAGGCTCTCTGTTCTTTCTAGACCCTTCTTCAAAGATACATCACAGATATTGGACTTTATGAGACTCTAATAAATAAATATATAAAGAGTAATATCAATAAAATGTGGTAAAGTCATCATAGCAAATATTTCATGATCAATTCATTATTTATACATGTGGGATATAAACCATGATCAATTCATACATTTGGGATATGAAGTGCCATATGTAAAGACAAACTACCCCTATTTTGTTCCAAAACATTTGAGACAGTTGTAATGAGTTCACAATGGCAAGCCTGACAAAGGTTTAAAAAAATCCTCAAGGAGGCATTATTTCACACTAAACAAAAACAAATGCAAAATGTTTATCTACTGGGCTTGCATCTGAATTGTAAATGATGTCCCTAAGGTGTTCTAGCACTCAAAGTCTTAACTTAATGAAGATAAGTAGTGCTCTTGGTAGGGACAAGAAAGAGCATAAAAAACTCTAACACTAAGGTAATGAAATCTATCCATGTTTGTTAATCTGTTCTGATATACACAGCAACCAATGCTATAAGTTAGAAAATACACAGCTGCAAGAACCTTTCTTTTGGTTGACAAGGTTTATCCTCAACACTTAATATACCTCACCTATACAGTATCTCTGTGCTGGGAAACTATGATCAAAACCAAACAAATTTTCAAGTTTCTAAGAATATTACAGAGTGACAGAAGGGGGCCATGGCAGACCTATTATATTGTAAGGGTGTGGACAGGATTCACACACTGTTACTTTTGCAATAAGATAAGTAAAACAACTCTGGATGATTATTCTGTTTATTCTGACATGAGGTATATACTCTTCATAGAATAGATAACCAACATAACAGCCACTGGTAAAATTGTTTTAACTCAAGTAATGAAGGGTGTTGTCAGAAATTAATAAGGTATCTTATAGGAACTGCTTGAATGTCTCATATAAATGCAGATACTCCAGGCATTTACTGGCCAGCTTCAATGCATGTGCATCTTTCTCTCTCCCTCTTTCGCTTTCTGCATACAGTCTGGCTTTCAATGCAGCATATTCTATGGAGAATGATAAAGTAAGTGCGTGTGTGTTTACACATATGTGTAGGAGGAAGAGAGAGAGAGAGACACTACAATGTTATAGGACAGTCTAAGGACCTCTTAAGAGCTCATTAGAAGCCTTATTCCATAAGTTAGAGGTGCAATAAATATGGTCACCAAACCATGAATCAGATTTTTGCTTTTAGATTTTTAAAGTATATGACTGTCTAACAGATAGAGGAATACCACCGACACACCTCTCAACTATGCCAAGTTTCACAGAATGTCCAGATTTTTGCTTTATATTGTTGGCCCATTTTGCAAAAAGTTGTGGTTTTCTGACAAATTATTTGCAAGTCATTAAAGACTAAAGACAGAAAATAATGACAGACATTTGAGTTTTAGACTTCATACCCTTCAGAAATTTCATCCTAAACAAAACCTGTTATTCATCAATTTTCTAAGTTTGCAAGAACAATATTTAAAAACTGTCCCTATTTTTGGGCCTTTGTCCACCCATCATTTATGACTGTTTAGATTTCTTGCTCTAAGTGGTTGAGAGGTATAACCACCGGTCACCTCAAGCAGATCAGAGTTCACTCTGCTACACAGGGGTCCAGAGAAGTACATATTGTGGGAAGAAATATCCAGGGAATTGTTATGGCTAGGCTTGCATAGGCCCTAGGGCTGATAGCCTAGTACCAACCTACGAACCTATGAACTCCCTTTGAGCTTACTACAGATGTCCTATCCTGCAACCAGTTATTTAGTAGCTCAACAGGTAGTACATTTGTCTTTGGATCTTTAACATCAGAAGGCTGTTGGTTCTATCCCAATCCTAGATGACTGGATTTATTTCTGGCAGTTGGTGCAGAGGTTACAGACAGGGTTGGATTCTGACCACTGGGTATTGACTGTGTGATACTGTTATTGCTAGCTATGCCAGGAAAAGTAGGGCAGTGGATGTGTAACATATGCCGGCATAGCTATCTGGAGATTTGTAAAGAATAACATGTCATTTGCACATCAAACTGATTTGTACAGGTGCTTGTGTTGGAAATGCATTTTTAAAGCTGCTTGTGTTAAAAAAGTACCAAGAGTGGGTCCTGCTGGACAGAAACAAAATACACCTGTATGTTAGACTGTAACTGTTGAAATGAATATACTGTAACAGAGGGTACTGGAAAAGAAAAGGTTAATCTCAGTCCAGCTAACTTTGAAAATTAGTTTGAAATTAAATTACATGGCTTAGGCCATAAAGATTGCATCTTACAGTTCTGATTGCAGCCAGAGACAAAATGTCTGTCAAAACCTGGACTAGGAATTGTACTGTATTGTCCTTATGGGTGAACTAATTGCTACCCTGTAAGGATATAAGTTTTTGAAATGGTCTTATAGCTTCCAGATGCTATAACACATCTTAGTAAAGCTCTGTGTGTGTTTATTATGACAAATATGTGCTAAGGAGTCTGGTTCAGTGTCTAGTAAGGGGGTAGTGTGGGAACCATAATTCAGATGACCAGATGTATGTGATATTCTGTAATCCAGCAGTGAAATGGTGTTTTAATACTACATGAGACAGAAGTTTCAGGGCAGTGTTTTTATGAAACCTGACAAAGAAGGATCACTCACCTACTTCATCTCGCCTTGCTTTGGTAAGTAATCAGGGAATAGTAATTCTTTAAATCAGTCTGGACAATATGGTGAGATTAGTTAAGTCCTGTTTTTCTGTTTCTGTGTGAATCTATCCATGTGTGTTATTTTTAATATTTCCTGTGATTGAAATTATTGTGTTTATTTTTCATCTTCTTTTATTATTTATTATTAAATATATTTAAACTTTTCATTATGACTGTTCTTTTAGAGAATATTTTAACCTTTGAGAGCCCTTACTTTTATTTGGTGATACTGTGGCCACTTTTGAAAGCCTTGCTGCACTGGTCAAATGCTACCTTTTTATTAGTATTAATTTTACTCAGTATAATTGTGCACCCTTGTAAAAGCTATAGAGTAGCTGGCTTTGGAGTGTTCTGTGGCAGCATTTACCTTACAGTCTGAGCAGAGGGAGTATAGCTGGTAATCTGTGCCAGTCTTTCCCAGGTGTGTGTGTGTGTGTGTGTGTGTGTGTGTGTGAAAATCAAATCTCAAAGTGTTTGTCAGCTACTTGGAGTAGGGACAGAGAGCTCTGGTTTCACAGAGAGGATGGTGGAGGACTTGGCTTGGAACTACATCTGTGGTCAGTGGGGGGTCATATTTGGGGCCTGGTGAGAGAAAGGGAAACCCAGCCCCAGGATGGGTGTGTGTTCCCTGTGTGCTCTTAAGGGAAATTGTGCTTGGTGCAGATAGCTGCATCTGGAAACACTGTGTGTATCTAGTTTTGTTCCAAGTGAATGTCCCTCACCAGTGTCTGTGGTGAGGATTGAGACTCCTTGATCACTGGCCCAGAGAAGGGACTTCACAGACTAGGCATGTAATAGTCTGCAGACTGATAGAATAGTATTTACTTATGAACATGTTACTCCGAGCTGTTCATTGAACAAGTTATTGTAGTGTTGATGAAGCACCATTGAGGTTGAAGCCAAAATCCCACAAGACACATTATGCCTGGAAGGACATGCTAGAAATCAATTTGTTTGGGAGTTGAGGGTTGATATAATAGTTAAGGTGTTTACCTCACAGACACATGGAACAGGGTTTGACTCTCAGGCTTGTAAATGGAAATTGGCTAGACTTAAAAATGGCCAACATGGCAGCTAACCTAGTATTCAGCTATGAACTTATTAACACATTGTGCACTACAGATTTTGTTTCTTAATAATCAGTGTTTCAATGATCTCCTTACATGGCACTGAATAAAATACCCTGTCAATCAAGGAATACAATGCCCACCAGCAATTTCCCTTCAATTGCAGTAATAATGCTTAAAAAACGGTACTACATTTGTGACACATGATCTTCCCTTTGTGAAAGCATGTTGAGGGATCTCATCATAAGATGACATGCCATTTGTTTGCATATGTCTATTATGTACAATCTCACAGCATTTCTCCAAGATACAAGCAAGGATGATAGGTTTGTATTTACAGCTTCAACAACATTCCCACTCTTACCGATAGTTGTAATTAAAACCTATGTAACGTGGAAGTGCTGAAGCAATGTTACTAATGAAAAACAAATCTGATCCTTCACTTTTCTCAAGAAAAAAAACATTTAAATTGTGTTGGTCCAGTGCAGCATGATTTTTAATGTTATTTAATACCTCAAGACCTCAGTCAAAATGGATATGCAGACAAGGGCCAGCCACAGCCATATCCAAGTAAGGCACAGAAACAGATCATGCTGAAAATGATTTTGAGAAAGATTCACAAATAGGTCAACCACTTCCTTACCAGCTATATCCAATATATTCACGATCTGTAAGGTAACAGTTTGTATTATTTCCCTTTACTCTATCAAAGATAATATGGAATCATGGCTTAATGAAGCACAATTACTGCTAAATCCTAAAAAATCTAAGTGACTAATATTTTCAACAAAACCACCTCCACAGGATTTTAAAATTTACTCCCAAAACAAGACTGAAATAAAAACAGTGCACTCTGGAAAATTACTAGGTACTAGGTATTAGTACAGATGACACACTATCCTTTGACCAACATATACTTAATACAATAAAAAAGCACACATTTGAAAGCAAGCTTTACAGACACACATTTTTCATAGATAAACTTAAAAGAACAAAGCTGGCAGATATGTTCCTACTCCCTTCCTCCTTTACTGCTCCCTCATTTTACCAACCTTCACACATCTGTCAGTAACAAATTACAGTCATGCTATTATAAAATTGCAAAATCAGTCACCGGCATACCAAACCACACACACCATTGCCAAGAAATCAAATAATTAAACGGGCTTGAGTTCCCCCAGTACCTCCACTACACCCAGCTCACTACTGCTCACAAACTAATATATAACCTAGAAAACTACCCAACACTTCAAGAAACCCTACAAGTCTACATCCTTTCTAGGAATCTTCGGTGTACTAGTAAACATCTCCTATGTGTACCCAAACCTAATAAAAGAGTTGGACAAAGCCTATATTCCCACTCCATAGCAAAATTATGGAATAACCTACTCCCCTCCATTATACAAATGGATTCCATAAAACCCATTTTCTTAACAACCAAATTTGTGTTTGTAGCCATATCTATAGACCACCACAGAACCAATCCTAGGACCCTTTCAAATACTCAGACTATGTTCCTAACTTACATTTAGCAAAATAACTATGATCTTTTACTTTGTGACATAACTGATCTGTATTTTCTTTCAGAATCTTAACTCTTACTATCAATTGTTTAACACTACTAACCTCTCCTATCAAAGTGCTTCAGTGAATAGATTGGTAGTTTTTGATATTATTCCTGCATACAATACTGTCATAAAAGACCCCACCTGACTGTTAAAAAAAAAAAAAAAAAAAAAAAAAATATATATATATATATATATATATATATATTATACATGGTTCCCCTTCATAATCGTGAAATACTGAAATCTCAAATTTCAGTATTTCACGACCATAAAGGCGAATTTTTAAAATGTTGAAAGTGCATAATCGTGAATCTGAATATTTAGAATTTGCGGTTATGGCTTTACGTTACATGATGTGTGCTGTTTGGTTTGGATGTTGTTTGGCGTAGTGTATGAATTTACAGACTCTAAAGTGAGTGAGTGTTTTGTAAGGGTTTTGGGCGAGATTTTGAGTTTATGTGAGACTGTAAGTTGTATGTGTGGGTTAGGGTAGGAAGGTGAATGTATGAGTGTGTAATTGTTGGATGTGTTGGTGTTTGTCTATGTGTGAGGGACTCTGGAATGTCTGGATGCGAGTGTCTTTTACTGTTTGTGCGATCTCGGAGTTAGTATACATAAGTAGGTGGGGTGTGGGGTGCAGGGGTGCTTGCCCCCCTGCTTATGTGTAGTGTAGGTATGTGGATGTGTGGTGTTTTGTTTTTGTGTGTTTGTTTTGTAGTATGGGTGTTGTGGTTTATGTGTGGTGTGGTGTGTACTGTGTGTTTGGGATTTATAGTTTCGGGATTGTGAAGGTTCAGTGTTTGAAGGTTTCGCCTTTATGGTCGCGAAATACTGAAATTCGAGATTTCAGTATTTCATGATTATGAAGGGGAACTGCGCATGTGTGTGTGTGTGTGTGTATATATATATATATATATATATATATATATATATATATATATATATATATATATATATTCTACCTAGTGTACTTATATTACTAAATTATTTTTGTCACTAAATTGCAATTTTTATCACTGTTCTATTATTGTTAATAGTTTGCCATTGTAATAATGTATTGTAACTGGAGCTTTTCTTCCTAAGCCTCCAGTGAAAATGGGTTCCTGACCCAGTGGACTTTACCAATCAACAAATGCCAATAAATAAATAAATTGACATTTGTGACCAACGCATGTTCCTGTTTCCCTTTTTCATACCTTATCTCCTTCTAAATTGATTTTTAGATTGTATTTCAACCACCTTCCTCTGGAGGGATACTCTCTCAACTCCATTACTACTTTCTAATTTTAGATGGATATAGAAGCCTTTTGCTCAACCATGCAGGGGCATTTATACCTTTTCTGCATATCTTTTTTTTATACATATTTACTTATTAAATTGTCTAATGTAGAACAAAAAGCATTGCAATTTAAAATCAAAAGTATTACAAGTGGCCCCCACAAAATTACCCTCAAATTCTTCTTTCCAGTCCCGGTGGACTCATTTCAGACCTAATACAGTTATTTTTTAACATCAACATAAAAATTCCTTACAAAGTGCATTGTTGCTCTATTTTTAGTTAGCTTACTTTTTAAGAAAGATAACATACCTTGATGATTAAAATTCCACAAAGTAATGAAATCTATATAGAATCTTCTGTGATAAAAAAAAAACATATCTAGTATATTATTTGTACTAGTTGGAGTTCTGACATGTTGATATAATGCCACAGACCTAAGAATTTTCAACATTAGTTGCTCTACAGGAGACATGAGGAGAAGGAATTTCACCTACTTTCTGGACCATTTAAATCCCCACATAAAGACAACATTTAGAAGTAGCAATATTACCAAACTCAGTCATAAACTGATAAGTCTCCTCAAAGGTTTAATGTTGGGGTTCTATAAAACCCAACTACCTCCTAATTTAGTCTACCATTCAAGCAGCATACATTTTAGATTTAGCAGTTTTGCAAAAAACAAAGACCTATAGCACAGCTATCATTAAATGACACTCCAGCACTATGCTTATTTTATTTAATATTATGATAGCCTGTATATTCCCATCAGGCTAATAGGCAAAGACAAATGCTAGAACATAAGCATAAACAATCAAAGTTGGGAGAGGATTAAAAGAATTAACAACAGGCTGTTTCCTGTAAGATAGAAAAAATCCTGTCTGGGAAGGTATTTGTCTCAAGAAACAGAGTACTTCAACTATACAAGAATGTTAAACTGCAATCTCGTCTACCTTTAGACAAAGATCGCCCTTTCACAGATTGCAGTGGTGACAGCTGTGTTTTACCCTTAAAGGTTTTATTCTTTTCCCTTAGTTTTGTGTGAATATACAAAGAGTATCTGTAAGTAATAGGGATGAATTCTCCCATGTAAGGGCTCATGGGGACTTGATCCCTGAAAAAAAAGAAAAAAGGGTTAGCGATTTCTTCAAATATGCAGTGTATGCACATTTTTGAAGCTTGTACTGGGAAATAAGTTTTGAATTCCACTTTTGGCTTCCATATCTACTAACAATGGAAGATATTACAAGGAAATATGCATATGACATGCAATATTATACTGGCTGGTTTCATTTCAGCAAACTCAATTATTTTACATGTTTATGTAAAATCAGTTTAGTAGCTTATAGGGATTTTTGTGTTAGCTACAAAACTAGCTGAGCATTGTATTTCAGCCAATGGAAATGCGGGATTGCTTTTGATTGCTAAACATGGCAGTATAAAATTGGGTTAGATTTCTGATTATCTGATCCTGTATTAAAGAATAAATGATTTTTACTAGGAATACTCAATTATATGGCTTCAGGCATTCAGAGATGAATATATGGTAAATACTACATTTCTTTTGGTCAGCACCTAGATGGCCGATGCTATAAGCTTAGCCTTATGATGAAAATTTGTACAAAGCACATATTCGATAAGTGAGGTTTGTGTGTTACTCCCATACACTAAAGTATAATTCTTTTATACTGCATTATACTTCATAGACAAAGGGTTATATAATTTTTACTGAACTCATGATTTGTACTTTTCCCCACACTGTATTCAAACAAATGTTGCTTCTACCTGGCTATGCTTATCCATTTATCATAAAGAAAGCAACATGTAAGTAAATATAATACCTACTACACTTTATGCATAAAGAAAAAAATCTAGCAGTGTAAAACAAATTGATCAAACATTATATAGGTTTCAGCGTACTTTATTACAAACATTCTTTTGAAGAACAAAAAGTTGCTTAAAAGACATACAGCAAGTGAACTTCACAACTTAAAAGGCAGACATCTTTGGTATCCAAACAGCTGCATTTTGTTTGAATGGGACTTATGTGGATTAATTCTTGTGCTACATCCAACTCTGCATTTTTTGAGTACTTCTCTTTTCGGTGGGCATTAGCTTAGGTTGTGGTGCCTCTTCTCTGCTGTTTGTAAGGCCAGTATTGTAATAAGACTTGCCTGTCCAGGAATAAAGGGAGATACAGTTGTTGAAAGTGGACATCCTAAAAATTCAGGCAGATAGAACTATCTTCTACTGTCACTTTATTACATTGCTGTCTGAAACTGTGGACCTGGAATAGTATTTCAGTAAGTGGTAGAGCAGCTTAATGGTCCAGGGAAATATAGCATAACTAACTGGAATGTACCCATCAGCAACATGGGGTGGGCATGTTTCTTTCTATCCACCAGTGACAGCCTATGATTCCTTGGGGAGGGGGGTGCTGCATCTTGCCAAAAAAAAAAAATCATTTAGGAATTGCTGCAACTATATCAGAAAAAAATACCTTCCAAGTTCACTTCAAAATCCATTGGTTCTTAACCACTGTCTTTGGAGGTTACTATGTCACAGAATTTCCATCTGTTTCTACAGCACTAGTACTCTTCAATATAAGAGACACTTAAAAATTGAAGGGGTACCAGTAGTTGTATAATATAATACCCCCTGCCCCAGAAAGAAGAAATATTTTTTGTCTTGCTTTGATTTCTGCATTAATGTCAGAAATATACATTATAGTCTCTTAAACAGTGCTATCTTTGACCTTAGAAAGAGACACCATTATCTGGTTTATTTGTTCATAAGTATCTTAGTATTCTGTTGGCTAAGTTACAAAGACAGATTGAATTAATCATTATGACTAAGAGTCATTGCTCCAGGTACCACACCTATCAACATAGCCTTAGAAGTTCTCCATGAAGTCACAGATGCATTTTGTTAGATACTTGCATAGAACTTCATTTAATCACATTTTATTTGTAATAAATAAACAGATATTTCTCTTTTCATGAATTAAAAAGGTTAAAAGGTCCACGTTTTTAAATGCTATCTGAATTATCTGTTTTCTGACAAGCTTTTTTAATTACTTGTGGGAAAACTGATTTTTCTTTATACTTTTTGTGTGCCTTTTAATATTTTTTCCTCTCACAGCTAAGAGTTCTGTGAAACGTGACAAGTGGAGGCTGACAGTTGGGTGTGGGGTAGGGGGTAGAGAATATTTTTATGAGAGACTTGCTTCCAGTTTGGCTTTTTGTCAGGGTTTACAATCTAGTGTTTAGTGAAAATATCCTGAAGTAAAGCTTTTCTCATCAGTAATATTTTACACTGCACATTTATTTTCTGTTCTGTAACTGTGTGTGTGTGTGTGTAAGACAAGTGGGAAATGGTAACAGGGAATGGTTCCAATTTATGAGCCACTGGATTGAGCCCAACAACTTTGGCTGTGATGCAATACTTCTGGCATGTCTTGTGCCTCTGAAAATCTCACATTCAGATGGACACTCTTAATTTCTTCATTAATGGTATCACTACAATAATGCCCTGAAGTTAATTCACTTCTAACTGGGTGATTAAATACTCTACTTTGTTATTGTTTGTGTCAAGCACAGCCTTAGCTCTTTTCAAAGGCAACTTATTAATAATGGAATATCTACCAGACTATTTCCTCTTCAGTCTCAAATTTGTCTGGTTACTTTTCTAAAATGGTTACTCTCGCTGTTGATTTTATAAACATCTGTATTAAATCACAGTTTAAACAATGGAATAGGTACACATATATTAATAGAACAGAAAACAAACCATAGTGATATTTCCCTTATTATCCTGCATTATACACAAGTGTTTTCTTTTGAAAACTGTAACAATTATAACAATCATTTACTCCAGCATTACAAAAATTGCTTAATTTCTGCCTTCTCTTAAAGATCACCTTCTACTGAACACTATTCTGCATGCATTGTTCCCACAAATTCCATTTATTTCTATGCAATTTGCTCATTCCCTTTTCTAAAAATCATACCTTCATTTTTTTTATCTCCTTTACAATATTCAGTAGTACAGTTGGTTTATACTTTGATTTCTATTTTCTAGTAATGGCTTTTTTTTGACAGGCAACAACATTAAACTTAATAAGGCCTTACTATGTCAAGACAATTCAGATCTTTTTCCCCAGCTCAAAATAATTATTTTCTTAATTGCAATCATTTACAACTCCAACATTTCTGACAAAGCACTCTGCAGGAAAATTTTAAAATCTGTGGGTTGTACAGACAGAGTAGTAGCTAAGGAGTTGTTATAAATGCTGAACAGCCTTAAGGACTGTCCCAAACTGGCATACTTTACTGCTGCAATGATGATAATGATAGCAGGAAATAAGGCAGAAGATTCTGCTTTTAGTTTTCCTAGAACCTGCAATTTTGGGGTAGATTCTGAAACAATTTATACTCTGTGTAAGGTGCTGCATCTAGCTTGCGATGTCTCCTCAAACAAAAGAGATTCCAAAAGAAGGCTTACAGCCATCCTTTATTAACAGAAATAAATGAACAAGTGCATAAGCTTTCTAGGGCAGACTACCTCTACATGTTATGCAGAAAATCAGAAAAATCACACCCTCAAACTCTAGGCAAATATAAATTAGTAGTTCACATCTGAAAAGCCAGGCATGCTCTTTTCAATGTCTTACTTAAGTTCATACACCTTAGAATCACATGAGAATAGGAATCCAAAAACAGAAGTAGCGGGCCACTGTCAATATGTTTTAAGCACCATAGTCTATGCTCTACCAGAAGTTCAAAACTTAGCAGTGCAAGTCTTGAAACTGTTGAAAAATACATGTGCACTATGACAGTCCCTGTTACCCATTAAAATACTCTACCCCATTTACTCATGTGTGTTACCTCTGAGATTGCTGTCACATAGTAGAAAGCAAATGCTCAGTGATACAGCAATGTTGGACTTGGTATGTCCATGTCCTTCGACTAACTATATTTACATTTTCTTACTTCAGGGAATTGAATTGGACAGCCATTGAACTTACAGTGGGAACTGTGATACAGCTATCCAGGGATATGCCTGTTACACTCTGTACATTAGTACTCACAGACAGGAAGTGTCCCCCATGGTGAAGGCAGATGAGTTACATTTGTGTATTGCTTGTGTGAGTGCTGCATTTCCTCCCTCATGTATTTCTTTCCCTGCTTGCATTGCTATCATGTAAATGATCTGCTGTTACAGTCATTAATGCCCCTGGGTGACCCCTTTTGTAACCCAGCCCCATCCTTAAGTCACATTTTGGTGTTGTAATCTATCTCAACTACTCAGGTCTGGTTGGCAGAAAAGGGCTCTCACTTCATACTTAGTGCTGTTAAGCCCATGTGTACCCTCTCTCTGACACCATCTGGCTTTTGTTTAGGAAGTCTACATTTAGCCACACCAGCCCTTTCTCATACTTAGTATTACTGAATCCAATTGAAGGTGGGTTTGGGAAATGTCAGTAAGGACACACATATGCAGTTCATTACATAAAATGACTTTTTTTTTTTTTTACATTATCAGAATTTGACCATTAGCAGACTGTTTAGGGACAGTGACACTGGAATGTGTTTTGTCTTGTGCTAGGGTACCTCTCCCTACTAGCTGTTTTACATGATGGCAAGTTGTCAGGGAAGATCAGGGTTCCATGTCTATTATCATGAAAACATGCTTTGGAATTCTACTCCAAAACTTAGCAGTACATGCCCCAGATTACTCCTGCAGTAGAGCTCTATGACAAGTACAATGAGCACAACACAAAAAAAAAATCACCTAATAAATGAGCCTAAACATTCTCTTCAATCTTTCACTTTTAAAGGACAAAAACAAAACACAACATGTTGTCAGTGATCTTAGGATGCAGTTTTTTTTTCAATTTTATTTATAAAAAAGATGCATATATCTTAATAGGCATATATGATATGCACACTATATGTCTGTGTGTATGGAAGAACACACACCCGAAAATTAACATAAAAGGTCCCCATTTGTAGTGAGAGACACAAAAGAAGTTCTGAAGAAGAGAAATGGTCCATATTATGCTGGCATGTGCAAACATCAATCTCAAGTCATAGAAAGAAAGAAATGATCCATCAATCCATTCAAAATGCCACTTTGAAAAATGATTTCATTCTGATATCCTGAGGATTATGATTTCATTCTGATATCCTGAGGAATGCACTTATCTCATGATTTGTTATAACCTGTAATTACATGTTTTCTTAACTTAAAATTAAAACGATATAAAAATGTTTAATCATAACTAGTAACTTGTGACCCACGGGATTCAAATAATACTGTGTCATATAAATATTTTAACATGCCTTTTCTCATTCTATATACTTTCCTTGTCTTGAAAATTTTCTTCTACTGAATATTTATTTAGCTATTTAATTTCAAGTCCATGTCTTACAGGCTTCACTTTAATGGAAGAAATAAATGGAAAATGCTGTCCAATAATTCCTTCTAATTACTACTACTACCTTACACAGCTCAATTGTTAGATAATAGTCACATTAAAATAGTGGTATAAATGGAAAAAGTACAGTTGTGTACACTTACCATAAATGTAAATGTTCGAGTGTATTCACTGTTGCAGTCATCACATTTGGGTTATCTGCCTGCAGGTAGCCTTCAGCCGGCCTGAATACCAGAGTTTTTGGATTTCTGCGTTGGATGCTGTCTCATGATGTCAGGTCGTCAGGGGTATAAAACATGCAACCGACGCCATTACATGCAACCGACGCCATTACATGTTTTTCTTGCCCCAGATGTCAGGTGCCCCCACAATAGGAAGCAATTATATGGTATGGTACACCCCCATCAAAAAGCAAATACACCAGAAAGCTTAAATACACCAAACAAGAAGGAAGGTAGAGCTAAGAGAAGTCAGGGGGCTGGAGGGTGGGTAACCAGGACTGCAACAGTGAATACACTCGAACATCTACATTTATGGTACATGTACACAACTGTACTATGTTCTTCATGTTTCACTGTTGCAGTCATCATATTTGGGTTGATTCCCAAAGCTAAAGAAGGGAGAAGGAAGTTAAAGAGCATTTTGGTCCTTGGAAAATGGTCTCTGGATCCGCAGAAGGATTCTTGAAGAGGAACTTGTGAGAGTCAGGTACTCTATAATACCTGTCAGTTTTTCTGGGAGCTAGAGGTAAAGTGTCTAAGGAAAGGCTAGATTCCAGGAAAGCATCATCTACAATGTCCAGAACAGGAGGGATAGCTAAAGGCCTGTGTTGAGGTAGGAGCAAGAATTCCCTAAGCCTCTTTTTAAGAGTCAGAGTAATCCTGGCTTTCCCAGCAGAAATGCTCCCTAACAGTGTGCAAGGTTTCACCAAAATAAAAATCTTCTGGAAGGGAAGCAGAGGGAATGGAATCCTCTGCATTAGAATCCTCATAAGTAGATAAGGGCAAATCCTGGTAATCAGAAGGAGCAGAAGAATCAGAAAGAAACTCAGCTCTAGGTCTCTTAGAGGGGGGAGGCTGGCTTCCCCTAATCAAGGTAATGAGGTCTTCAGCCATTCTAAGCATTTGCTTTTTAGGCATATGGGCCTTGGCCTGCTGTTTGGTTGTCGGTTTTCTAGGTGTGGTGCGAGGTTTAGGTCTGGATGAAAATGATGGCATCGGTTTAATATGAATGTCTGTAGGCCTGAATACACCTTCAGAAGCCAGTGCCTGCACAGCGGCTCTGGACCCATCCAAGGTAGAGACATCCACAGGTTCCATAGTTGAAGAAGAATCTCGCGGCATACCGGACTCCAAATGGGTCTCAGTAGAGGCCTGCAAATCAGAAGTAGCGGGTATCAGGGGCTGCAAAAGCA
Organism: Protopterus annectens; assembly: GCF_019279795.1. NCBI lineage: Eukaryota > Metazoa > Chordata > Ceratodontiformes > Protopteridae > Protopterus > Protopterus annectens. Next base: position 299,195,785 of record NC_056732.1, on the reverse strand, counting down.
CCTCACTGAGTACCGGCAGACTGGCAACTAGCTTAACGGAAGCATCATCGGCAGTTTTGGACCTCGGAAGATCAGTAGTTGGATGGCTTGACGAAGCCATTTCGGAGTACATAGAACGAGTACGAAAATAATTAGCTGCAAAAATAGCCTGACGACGGATAGTTTGGGCATTGAATAAGGCACAAAACCAACAACGAGGGGCATCATGGTCTGGGCCTATGCAGGGGATGCAGTAAGAATGAAAATCTCTATGAGGTATTTGCTTTCCACAGGTAAGACAATTGTTAACTTTTACTCACATCAGTTAGAGCAAGAAAAAGGATCCCCAATGGGATACTTAGCTTTTTTGAAGACTTCGGGTCTGAAACTCAAAAACGAAAATTTCAGGAGACAGCCAACCAGCACCTGCAAACTGCTTCTGCTTCAGGCACCACATGGCAAGAAAGACTGATGTAATAGCGTCAGCTGCATGTTTTATACCCCTGACGACCTGACGTCATGGAAGACGCAAAAATCCAAAGACTCTGGTATTCAGGCCAGCTGAGGGCTACCTACAGGCAGATAACCCAAATGTGATGACTGCAACAGTGAAACACGAAGAACATCAGACCATTAGAAAACAAAATAAGTAAAACCTAGGAATGAGTACTAGCAGTAAGCGCATTGCAAATAGTATAACATTTCTAATATTCTAAATAACACAAATAATAGTTTTGTTCTCTGAAATTCTATATAAGGCTAATATGATTAAGGAAGGATAAATCAAAAGTGATAAAAATGGAAAAGACCTACCAGTCTGACCTAGGCTAACCATATTTTTACTTTTCATCATTTCTCATTTTCCATCACAGTCTTACCTAAATATGTCTCATTATCACAACAGCATTCCAAGGACCTTTAAACGCGGACACTTCTTGTGGTGTTACAACTTTGTTGGGAAAAATTTTCATTCTTGTACGTTATTAATCTGGACTCTAATAACTCATTTTATTACTCCTGACATTTATTAGATGTTTATACAAGTTTTCAAGCTCACATATATGGCATGTCCATGCCCAGTGTCTCTGAATAAAAAAATGCACAATTAAAACTGATGTGTGAAACTAATTTTTAACACTAAAAGAAATGGCATTCTCTCTATCTACTTTTGATAGTTGTCCAGGTAAATAAATGCTTTTAAGTTACCATACAATATTTCATTGGGCCTCTGGTAAAAATTTTAATTAAGAATTCACTTTGCATGCACTCATGTATGTTACAGAGAAGCACCCTTTTAAACTTTATATTCACTAACAAGTAAAACAAAGGATTCCAAATTATTATTAATGCTAATATTATTTACTTATTTTACTGCAGATACAAAGAGGTGCACTTAAATGACATAAATCATGAAATTTAGTGACAATTACTGTGATTTTAATCAACAGAGCATTTTTACCTCCCATCATAGTAACAATTGTGACACGGTATTCTTGTGTCTCTTTGACGAGGTAACCATAGTACTTAATCAAAAAAGAGGCTGTTATGTGCAGACTGCTTAGACTTAAGCTAAACATATGATACAGTGCCACACTAAGGGATAGTGAACACATTAGAGAGACCTGGAGTGGATCCTAGAGTAGAACTGTAGGTAAAGCTTACTCGATAAACTGGGCAAAGAGGGTCATAAACACATCCCATTCATAGGATAGGATTAGAAATATTTACAGTCCTGTCAAAGACTACATAAATGACACCGAAGAATATCTGGAAAGAAACATATGCCTCTTTACTGATAAAGGAACTGTATCACTAGGAACAGACAGCAATAGAAAGAATTAAAACAGAACTGGTAAGCTTGAAGAAAGTCAAACACTGCAGCTTTAATTTGATATTTTAATTTAATGCAAAGAATGTATAGTAATGTTTCTGGAAGGAGGGAAAAGCACGATTGAGGACCAAACAACTAAAGAAACTTTAGCAACAACTGCTATGGAGACAGACAAGGGGTGGTCATCTCAGTTTAAAATTAAGCAGACAAACAATATAAGAAAACAGCAAATGAAGTAAATGGTATACTGGTGATCACTGGAATATACCCCTCTTTATAGCCCATTGGTAAGATCGCATGGAGACCAACAACAAAACATGAACAAATGCGAATAGAACTTAGTAAGGAATATTTCAGAGGACTTAAATTAATACTAAAAACAACGATGACAACTAGGAGCAAAGTCCAGGCTATAAACCAATTTTTTCTTTCTGTCCTAACAAAGTTTTAGAGTGACTGACTGGCCCCAAAAGGTGTTGGATAGGTTGGACAGGAAAACAAGGAGGATGCTTATGCTCATCAAATTATTTATAAAAATGAATGTATACCAAGATTCTACATTCCCCATTCTGAAGAAGGTATGGGCCTCCTTGAAACTGATTATATGTATAGATCTGCAATCGTGGGACTGCATACATATCTGCTGACTTCACAAGACCCAAACATAGTGAAAGTTTTGAAACATGAGGAGAATAATTCTAAACTGACTTCCCTGCTTAGCTTAGCAGAAGCATATCGGCGTCAAGCGGGAATGGAAATCAAACCAGAAATAGATAAAAAATCAGGCAGAAACTGAATGTGCCAAAACAACAAAAGAAAGAATATAAGGTGAAGAATCAGATGAGAAGGCAAGAAATATAGAAAATACATGCATGTAGTTGCAAGTATAGGAACAACCTCATGTTGATCAGGATCGAACGCAGGACTGGTTAAGGAGAGGTGAATTTAAACCAAAAGATGAAAGGTTAATATTGGCAGCCGAAGATAGTAGACTACATAGACGTTGGTTTACAAAGTACACTGAACATGTGGGCGAAACAGACAAATGTAGGTTTTGTAAAACAGAACTTGAAACAGTCGCACATCTTGTTGCTGGTTGTGCTATACTAATGGCAGGAGGACTGTACACTGAAAGACATAATAATGTGGCAAGAATGTTGCACTGGATATTGTGCAAACATTATGGAATTGAAGTGGATGAAAAACACAGGAAATATGAGCCACAAAACATTATAGAAGAAGATGAAGTTTATATTACATGGGATCACCCATTACCAACAGTTCAAAGCATAGATGCAAGAAAACCAGATATAGTAGTCTATGAAAAGAAGACAACAGTAGCATTGATGATTGAAATTTCTATACCCATTTACTAGTAGTCTATGAAAAGAAGACAAAAGTAGCATTGATGATTGAAATTGCTATACCCATTCACTATACTGTCTTATGTACAGAGAGACACAAAGTCATAATATACCAAGACTTGCAGGTAGAAAAGAGGGCAATGTGGAAGAAGGATACCCAGATAGTTCCAGTAGTAGTAGGAGGAGCAACTGGTCTTGTAAGAAAGAATTTACAATTGTACTTAGATATGTGTTACTGATGCATGTAATTCCGTATGAGTTGCAGAAGGAATCATTACATGGCACATTGCGGGTGTTGCAAAGAGCACTTCTGGCTAACATCAAAGACTAAAACAATACTAATTTCATGAACTTTAATCATACTTTGACTTAAAAATGGGGTCCATTCCTGTTATGGTACTAGAAACCCAAAAGACTTGGAGAAATTTAAAAAAAACATAGATCAGTATGTGCAAAGCACAATGCCTATTACGTCCTCTCTGTTTTTTTGTGATCCCATGTGCTAATAATACAATCTCCTAGTTTGCTGTAAAAGTATATGCCTGCAAATGACAAGGCATCTCTCATTTTTAATGGTCTTCTATTCAAAATCTTAAAGCAAGAATACTGTCCACACCTAATAACTAAATTCCGTTTAAGGTAACTACCTTATCCTTTAATAAATAGCCAAGATAATGGTAGCCCACTCATTTGTCCTTAATTAAAGACAATAATAGGAGAAAACACCCCCACAATAAGACAATAGTAGCCCACTCATTTGACTCAATTAAAAACTATAATAGGAGAAAATGCCCCCACATGTATTGCATATGTTACTTGAATCATCTACCCGAAGAAAGCAGATCACATGACACTAAGAATTTTTTAAAAATCACCATGTAAACACCTTACCAATCGGAATAAATTTGCTTTAGAGAAAATGACTAATCTACCCCTACAATAATATCCCACAAGCCCCTCTCTAGTAAATCACTCTGCAAGTTAAGACTGTATAACTTTTGTATACAGTTGTCCAGTGTAACTTTCTGCTGATGTTTTACATAAGGGTTTAAGTATACTTTGTATATACCTGCTCAATCTGCATGTTTTCTTTTCTCCTGATAGTACATTACTGGATACCCTCTGTATAATGCTCAGATTAAAATCCATAACTATTTTCTGATTGTTTATCTGGTCATATACTGTAACTTTCATTGTTTTGTGAAATGATCTGTCAGCTTGAATCATGGCTGAAAAGGGTCACTAGAATAACTAAAAAAAAAAAAAAAAAACTATGGTTATGTCAAGATAGCTACAACTTTTGGTACTGATTACATTCTACCAGCAACAAAGCACAGTCTGTTTTCTTTCTGGTCCCATCCAAAGGCAACAATCTCTCTGCATGGAATTAAGGTCTGTGTATTAGCTTATACATTCTATAATTCTCTGTTTAAGTCAAGTACCTTGCTATTTCACGTTTTATAGTTTACTACCATCATGGGTATAAAGATAAAACAAAATGCACTCCATTTGAAGATATTATGAAGTTACTTTTTACCAGGTTTACTGACAGCCAGATACTTTTAACAGCGGTCAGTACTGCTTTTCTTAGGTCTTAAACTCTGCCTGTTTGATGGTACTACTTCCACAGGGATGCCTGCCTGGTAGTCCTGAAATATTTCAATTCATGGCAAGATCAGGGAGAAAGGATTCCATGTTCAAAGTAATATAAAAAAGTCAGACTGGTATACAGTCCTGGGTATCCTGGTTATCAATGTCTACAGCGCCCTCACATTTGCTTTATTTAAAACTCGTGTCATCGCCCTCCATTTTTAATGACCACAAAGGTAAATGCATGCCACGCATTAGGCTTCCCAATTTTTAGTCCGTTTCCCTAATAACTCAACAAAAGAATGTCATCAGATGATCTGTCTTCTCCTTCTACTGTGGATTACTGAACCTGAATATGTGCAAAAGTTACCAATATAGGGTATGGTACACCACTAGCCAGATCTTTTTTACGGATTTAAAATTAAAAGCTCTTATTTCAGTAAAGAACACCGACACTACAGCTACAAACATGACAGGAAATTGGTACACAGAACATTGGCATATCAGCAGTTAACTGTATAGCCTAAGGAATCAATACGTGCTCAGTACATAGCTAAGAATACAATTCTCTGAAGTCTAAGAACAAAGATGAAGTCAAACAGATATGAATAGGACATCTTGCACACACTTAAACTCCTTTAAGGCAGACAACCTGAAATTACAGTGACCTCATTTCAATTAGAAACCCTCTATAATTTGCTCTAGAAAGTGATTGCCCTTCATACTTATTACCTAGTTGCAGACAGTTAAGGGATTATAATCATGCAACTTGTTATAACATTGCCTGCAGTGGTAATGCTGTTACTAAAAGAGCATCTCAAAACTTCTGTTGATTGAACAGAAGGAAATGTGGTTACAATCAGACTTGATAAAACGTCTAAACTAGAAGCCTTACTAGTAAAAAACAGACAAGTTCTAAATAATGAAGCATCTACATTAGTCTGCACCTCTGTAATTTTGGTGCACTAAATGCAAGTACTTCCATTGAAAATGTAATTTACTGAGGTTTTCAAACAGTTGTACAGATAAGCTTCATACAATAAAATGAGCCCCTTATCTTAAAATGAAATGATGTTAAAACTGTTAATCAGTTTTGTTTAGATGCTTAACTCTAGAGGATGTTTATCGACACTAAGTCAGAAGTACTACCATTAATACTAGCAAAAGCCTGCAATAAAGAGAAATAGGAATGATATGTTAAAATAAGGATATTTTTCCTACAAGCTAAAAAATCACAAAGATAGTATAGTACTATAAGTGATTCTCTTTTTACTTTCAGTAATATTCTGGATAAGTACTGATTGCCATTCATTCCCTTTAGAAAGCCTCTTGCTGCCTTGTAAACAGCAGATAAATGCACAAATAAACCAAGACGGTGAAAGCACAGAACTTTCAAGCTAGACTGATGGGGCAGGCAACTCAGCTCACCACTGCTTACATTTGAATTTGTTCAAGAAGCAACTTTATATCTTTCTGTCTAGAATACCATGGCTATTCATAATTTCCCATGATTCTATTTACTGACATTTGTTTAGTGGAAAGGTCCAACTGGGTAGGAGCCCAAATTCAGCAGAAGGCAGAGGAGAAAAGCTCCAAAGTATTACAAATATTTTAAGAACATTCATTTTTAGAATCTTTAAACATAATACAAAAAAAAAGTACAGTTTAAATAATTATACCAAATTAGACATAAAATGAAAACCTGGGTTAAGAATAGATACAACTTGTGTGACAATGATTTAATAATAATAATAATAATGAATCCAAGGCAAAGGAGCCAAACCGATGTAAAGTTAATACTTTATTAGGTACGAACAGCAAATAAAAACAAGCGCTTTTGCTCGGTTGAACTTGATAAAGCTTGGTAACAACAGAGCGAAAGCGCTTGTTTTTATTTGCTGTTCGTACCTAATAAAGTATTAACTTTACATCGGTTTGGCTCCTTTGCCTTGGATTCATTATTCTTCTTGGTTTTGGCGTTTTTTCTTTTGACTTTACCATGATTTAATATTTACAGAATTTTTGGTGAGTTTATAGATAAAATAAAGGTAAGTTAGTATAATACAAACAGGAATTACAGTATGACGTGAGAGAAAAGCAGGCGTATGGTATATTTACAGAGAAAGCCAGGTGAGAAGAATTGGCAGAAGTAAGGAAGTGAGCAAAGAAGGGAGAGTAAGGAGTTGTAAGCTATGGACATACATTTGTTCATATTTAGGGATATAATTTATCCTGGTTTTGAGCAAACACAGACCCAGCTTTTGGCTAGGAAGTCTTTCAAAATGGTTTTGAAGGATGGGAGGGAGGGTATTGAACTGATGGAAAAGGGTAAGGAGTTCCAGGCCTTAGCAACATGTTACAAGTGCAGACAATGCCCAGCAGATTTGACAAGTTTGCGTGCAGGCAGGAGTTTTTGGTTATTGAATTGTAATGACCAAGTGGAAACATAATTGTGTAGAATGTTATTTAGTGTTGGACAAGCAGCTGGATTCTGGCTAACTTTATAGGTGTTAACTTTATAGGTGGTAATAAGCTATGTATGCGTTAGTTGATGGGTAATAAACAACAAAATAGTGGAACTCCAACAAGATGCGACTAGTAATCCAAACAGAAATGCAGAGCAAGCGGAGTGGAGACCAAAAACCAGTTAATTCAACAGTTTATTCGAATCACTATGAACGAACGTACAACTCCACAACATAAATCCTTCTTTTTAACCTCCTTTCAGTCTTTCCTACATAGAAGGATTTACAAACTGAACAGAAGGCTAGGTAAATTATCCCCTTTAATTCACAATTATAGTAATCATGACTATTAATTCATCTCTTTCTACTTTCCAGGTAGTAACTGTCCATATTCATGATATAATTACATTGGTTACAATCACCACATTTATATGTACCCAATTTGTTTTTATTATTGTTCCCCTGATGTTTATTCTCTAAAATAGTTCTAATACTTTGTGAATTTTTATATACTACCTTATGTGGAATTCTAGTTATATTTTCCAAGTCTGTTTGGGGAAACAAATCTCTCCCACTCTCTTAAAAACATTTTTTAATATTGTTGTTTATTGCATTGTATTCCAATACCAATACTCTTTGATAATCATCTCCACTGTTTTCTTTACTTAGCTGTCTCCCTTTGTTTTGCTCACTGTTTTTTTTTGGATAGGTTTGCATTTATTAATTCTACCTTTTTCTACTTCCTCTCTTATATCTTTAATAAATTTAGAGGGATAACCTCAATTAAGAAACATTCTTTCCAATAAGTCACATTCGTCTGCAAAATCTGAATCTGCACTAGTCATACGGCACCCCCTCACAAACTGCCCCTTCACTATATTTTTCTTACAATGTAAGGGGTGTGCACTATTGTAATGTAGAAAAGAATTACAAAAAAGTATCTTTTCTAAATATCTTTGTTTCAAACTTCTTGTCAACCTTATATATCTCTATGTCCAAATATTGCAGACTTTTGTTGGAAATCTTGTGTGTATTGAGACTTATCATCAGAGAAAATGTTAGATGTCAAGATTTAATACAGAATGACATAGAAGAACTAGACCAGTGCATTAAAGATGATTTAAGTTTTACTATTCAAGAGGAAAAAATTAAGTATTTTAACATTAGAAAGGATGTTGATTCTAAAAAGTGAGGAATGGTGAATAGGAAAATGAAAAAATAAGAAAGGGATATCAGGGAATATGATAGCAAGACCAGTTATCCCAAACCGTCACATGGACACTATTAACAAAGTAATGAAAGTAGACAGAATTATGAAACCACTCATTTTGAGGAGAGGGGAAAAGAGGATGATTATCAGGAAGAAGGGGGTGGGGGAGGTTTTAAGAGATACCCACCTCACCATTTGGCATAACAATGAGATAGTAGTTGATGGAATCAAGAACACATATAACAACTTTTCCATTTACAATTTTAGTAATATTAACATAAAGAAAGAACTTCAAATTATTTTCTAAGGGTTTGAAATATATCCCATATAAAACGGGAGACACAACTAAAACACTACTTGATATCAAAATATTTTTAAGGAAATTCAACCTAAGTATTATGTTCCCTATGGCAAAAACAGTCAATAATAAAGACTTGGAATTAAAACATAAAACTACATATAATCCACCATTACACCCTCAGCTAAAAAACTTGGAAAAAGTTATGGAGAAAGAGGTGAGGAAAGAACAAGGTAATACTAAATACAGGGTTAACTTGAGTAAAAAAGAAAAAGAATATTTGTATGAAATGAAGAAAAATCCTAATATCAGGGTGATGAAACCTGATAAAGATTGGGGGGGGGGGGTAGTAATAATGGAGAACATTTTATATGAGAGTAAGATGAACACAATACTGTGGGATGACATGAGATATTCCAGTGTTTCTAAAAATGAAGTGAACATTGCTTACCACAAAATTGATACAGGACTAGCGGATATGTTACAAGATGAACTTATAGACTATAACACATATATGTATTTAAAAGTTGACAAACCAAGAATTCCTTCTATATTTGGTATCCCAAAGATACATAAATGTAAAAGTGACCCACCTTTAAGACCCATTGTATCTGCAGAAGGATAAAAAACTTATTCGTTAGCCAAGTATATAGATACAAAATTAAAAGTTTACGGGTGGGAAGAAATTCCATATTAAAAGATTCTTGGGACCTTCTGAAGGAAATATCTAATGATTTATATCACAATAATTTATTATTTATAACTATCGACATTGTAGATTTATTTTCCTCCATACCATATAAGAATGGTATGGAAACGTTTGAAGAAATAGTCTATGAGGATCAAAGATGAACGCAAAATTAAAAATGAGTAAATACTTGGCTAATGGATATGGTTTTGAAAAATAATTTTTTATATTTCAATGGTGAATTTTTTCAACAGATTCAAGGGGTACCCATGGGAGCTGCTTGTGCTCCAACATATGCTAACCTGGTCCTAGCTAAGTGGGAAGAAAGACATATCGTAAACACTGAATTCAAAAACTGCTGGACATTGTACTGCAGAGTTTTGGACAATATAGTTATTTTCTGGATAGGAGGAAGAGAAAAATTTGAGGAGTTTATGGTACATTTAAATAATACTACCAACTTCTTGAAATTTACACACAAGATTTTTAACAAAGTCTGCAATATTTGGACATAGAGATATATAAGGTTGACAAGAAGTTTAAACAAAGATATTTAGAAAAGATACTTTTTGTAATTCTTTTCTACATTACAATAGTGCACACCCCTTACATTGTAAGAAAAATATAGTGAAGGGACAGTTTGTGAGGGGGTGCCGTATGACTAGTGCAGATTCAGATTTTGCAGACGAATGTGACTTATTGGAAAGAATGTTTCTTGAAAGAGGTTATCCCTCTAAATTTATTAAAGATATAAGAGAGGAAGTAGAAAAAGGTAGAATTAATAAATTCAAACCTATCCAAAAAAAATAGTGAGCAAAACAAAGGGAGACAGCTAGGTAAAGAAAACACTGGAGATGATTATCAAAGAGGGTTGGTATTGGAATACAATGCAATAAACAACAATATTAAAAAATGTTTTTAAGAGAGTGGGAGAGATTTGTTTCCCTAACAGACTTGGAAAATATAACTAGAATTCCACATAAGGTAGTATATAAAAATTCACAAAGTATTAGAACTATTTTAGAGAATAAACAGCAGGGGAACAATAATAAAAACAAATTGGGTACATATAAATGTGGTGATTGTAACCAATGTAATTATATCATGAATACGGACAGTTACTACCTTGAAAGTAGAAAGAGATGGATTAATAGTCATGATTACTATAATTGTGAATCAAAGGGGATAATTTACCTATTCATCTGTTCAGTTTGTAAATCCTTCTATGTAGGAAAGACTGAAAGGAGGTTAAAAAGAAGGATTTATGTTGTGGAGTTGTACGTTCATTCATAGTGATTCGAATAAACTGTTGAATTAACTGTTTTTTGGTCTCCGCTCCGCTTGCTCTGCATTTCTGTTTGGATTATTAGTTGATGGGTAGTTCTAACCAATTAGGCTTTTTAGTGCTATACAGTGGTGGGTTCTGAAAGGAGAATTTGCTGCAAATGTATCATTTTTGTTACAGCACTGTTCAAGTTTTGATTTTTGTGATGTCTGAAGATTAGGGAGGATAAGACTATCACAAAGAAGTGTGGTGAGGAGATTAGTGGTGGTAAATGTTATTTTAGTTGCATCTAAAAGAAAGTTTTGGCTCTATAAAAAGTGTCCCTTGTTTCTGATTAGTTTTTCTTATGCAATTTTGTATATGCAGGTCAAATTTAAGATTAACATACACTATAATCCATAATAATTTGCTATGAGAAGTGACTTCAGTGGTTGTACTATCAAGAGGGAGGACTTTACGTTTTGTTTTTTTCACAAGAAAGGGATTTCGGGGAAAAGTAGTTTATAGTTTATTTTAGGGTTGAGCATGAGTTGCAAGTTACAAAGCCACATTTCTGTAGTTGTTAAAGCTTTCCGAGTAATTTTTTGGGAGTCTACCACATTGTCAGATGTGCAAATGAGTGCCGAGTCATCTGTGTAATGTATTATGGAAGCCTGATTTGTAGTGAGAATGTTAAAGAGGAGGAGACCAAGGCTATAGCCTTGTGTCACACCAGTGGTGATTAGGAGGTATTGGAGAGATGATGGAGTGCCATTTTACTAAGTGTTACCTACTGGATAGGAAGCTTTTGAAGCAAACGGGTGAGCTGAGATAGACTTAATGAGGATATCTGAAGTAGAAGTTTGATGTGACAAAGGGTTTAGAGAAGCCTAGAAATATGGGGGAGATGAGTTTGTCATTATCTCTAGCTTTATTGAGAGTATCTATATAAGTTAGAAGTGCAGTGTTAGCATTATGGGAAGGATGGATGCCATGTTGTGTGGGGGATAGGAGTTCTTCCTGCAGGAGACAATTTAGCAATTATTTTTGCATACATTTTACAAACATTTTGGACAGAAGGATAAGATTGCAATAGGTCTAATGTTAGTAAAGTCTGTGAATTTCCTACTTTGTGCTGAAGGATAATATGTGACTCCTTCTATAGAAAGGAAATGTGGGAATCCTGGATTGGCCTATTTATAAGGATTGAGACAGGATAGGCAATGCTATCAGCTGCTATTTTAAGGTACTCGCTTGGAAGGTCACAAAGTAGAGCATTGTTTGAGTTTAAGAGTAATTTTATATAGGTTGTGAGCACAGGTTTGAAGGTGAAAGTGGATGTGGTGCATACCTCCCAATCGTACAGAATTACTTGGTAAAAAAAGAGTTTTGGGGACCAAATAATGGGGTGCCATGATTCCTGAGTGGCACCCATTCATTTCCGATTTTTCCAGCTTTTTTTAAATTTTTTTCTTTCGCGCTTTTGAGCTGACATCATCACGTGCGTAATGACATCAGCTCCATCAGCCTGTCAGAATTCAGCATCATTTCTGGCTGTGGCTGCTTGAACAAGGACAGAGTTTATAGTTTATTTATTTTCCTAACGAGAACAGAGTTCATTTCCGGCTGTGGTTGTTTGAATGAGGGTTGTTTGACTGAGGACAGAGTTTATAGGTTATCTATTTTGCTAACAAGAACGGAGTTTATTTATTTTTCTGCTTGGGAAACTTTAATGAACAAGGTTTATTTCTGCACGGCAGGCACTAACGAATGGAGTTGTTGCTTGGGAGTTCTGTATGTAAGGTACTGTTTTCATTTCAGCATGGTTGGCACTAACGAATTGGAACTCTAAGTTACTTGAACAGAGAGAGAGAGGTGTGTGTGAAAATCCCCCTAACTGAATACATCTGGTGGTTAGAGGCAATCGGGCACAAATCCTGTACCTTGGGTACATGTAAAAAAAGACTAAAGTTCCTAGCAACCACCACTTGTGAATTTATGCCTCATATTTTTGTTTTGCTCCTCATTAAATCTGTGGATTTTGGCAGTTAAATTTTAGACTTCATGTTCTTCAGAAAATAAATGGTAACAAAACCTTTTATTCTAACAATTTTCTAAGTTTATAAGATCAGTATTTGAAATCTGTCCCTATTTTGGGACTGTATTCCCCCATTATTGGCTTTGTCCAGGTTTTTTGTGCAAAGACATTGACTTGAGAGCTATGGTGAGAAGGGACAAATGAATTCTGTATTCCTCCATTACTGGCTTTGTCCACATTTTCTGTCCTAAGAGGTTGAGAGCTATGGTGAGAAGTGAGAACTGAATTCACTAAATGATAGCCATTTAAGTTTCAGTCTTCTTGTCTTTCAGGAAACTGCTGATTTGTCTTAATGGTATGTTGCTCTGACTATAGTGCGCAGGGTCCTGGGTTCAAGGCTTGCCAGTGAAATGCATGGTGGTAACACAACATTTTATTCAAGCAAATTTCCAAAATTATACAAGCAATGTTTAAAATGTGTCCCTTGTTTTTGGCCTTTTGCCCCCCCCAAACAAAAGTGAAATTGAAAATAAGTGCAAGAAGCTGCACAAGATGCCTATGGCTTACACTACTGTCATTATATATATATATATATATATATATATATATATATATATATATATATATATAGATAGATAGATAGTGTGTGTGTGTGTGTGTAGAAGTAGACAGTTCATGCATTTTGTTTCATGCCTACTGGAAAAATGTTTAAACAATAAATTTTAAATGTGCTCTAACTTAAGTCTAACAAGTATGCTGCATTATACAAGGAATATAATTTAATAGTCAGGAAGGTGCATCAAAGACAACATGTATGTTTCTTGTTTTGTATGCAAGGGGCCAATGATTTGAAAACAGCCCAAAGGAGATTATCCACCACTGCCCAGATTCATTTTCTTTGGATGTGGTGTGGGTTTCAATGCTGTTTTGATGAATGTGAGTTTCAAGAGAAAATAAGTTTTAATGCCAAGTCTATTTTCATTGTGAGACAATATAGCTTTGTTTAGCAGATGTCTATTAGTGTTTGTGCATTGTGCTGTAAAGTGTAAAAATAAAATCCAAATCATTGTAGAAGTAAAGCAGTATGCACACATTAGTGTTTATGGAAAATGGGGCAAAATAGTCAGGTAATGGGACATTGGAATGGCTGCAGGGGGACTGGTGCTATATTTTGGTTCTGTTCTTCAGTTTGCATTTGAAAGTTGGTAACCCACAATTGCATTGGAGTGAGCGGGGTTGTGTAATTATCTATGCAAATGTTACATTAATCAGCGTACAGATTTTTATCCATTTTTCATGGGCCTTGTTCAGATTTTTAATGTTTACAGATTGAGATGTATGATGTGGTGGCATGTGGCTGTTAGGCAGGGTTGGGGTTAGATGTCAGGGAATCCTTGATTAGAGATGCTATACTATCCAGAAGAGTTGAATTGTATTGCAGTTTTGAAAGGTGAGTTATTGGGAGAGGGGTTAGGGGTGAATTTCTGGCCAGGGTACAAGATTTCTTTAATGGCTATCCAAAAGTTTTTAGGGTTGTGTTTACTATTATTCTGAAAGTTATTATAGTATAGATTTTATCTTCATTTATTTGCTTTTTAGTACAACTGCAAAGCATTCTGAAGTTTAAGATATTGTGATGCTTTTTCTATCCTGCATTAGCATTCTAATCTTTTTGGATAGCCAGACTGCATTATTTATTTTTAGTCCTTTCCTTCTCTGCGGTAGAAGACTATTTAGGATATTCAAGAAGGTTGTACTGAATTCATTTGCAGCATCATCTAAGGGGAGGATTTTAAGAAGTTCCAGTTAATAGATAAAAGGGGAGTAATTAAAATGTCTGGGTTAAAATTGGAAAGTGTGCATGTTTTATAAACATGCTGTTTAAGTAGATGTTTGAGATGTCTGGCTTTTTTTCTCCAAGTCTTTTGGGTTTCTAATACCATGACGAGAATGGATCCCATTCCTAAGCCAAAGTACGATTAAAATTAATGAAATTGGTATTGTTTCAATCTTTGATGTTAGCCAGAAGTATTCTTTGCAGCACCTGCAATGTGCCCAGTAGTGACTCCTCATACAATTCATATGGAATTACATGCATCAGTAACACATCTAAGTACAATTTTAAATTCTTTTTTGTAAGCCCCGTTGCTCCTACTACTGTTGGGACTATCTGGGTATCCTCCTTCCACAGTGCCCTCATTACTGACTGCAGATCCTGGTATTTTATGACTTTGTCTCTCTCTGTACATAAGACACTATAGTCACAGGGTGTAGCAATTTCAGTGATCAATGCTACTTTTGTCTTCTTTTCGTTGAATACTATATTTAGTTTTCTTGCATATATTTTTTGAACTGTTAGCAAAGGTTGGTCCCATGTGATATAAACATCATCATTATCAATATTGCTTTGTGGCTCATGTTTCCAGTGTTTTTCAGCTACTTCAGTATTATAATGTTTACACAATCCCCAATGCAACAGTCTTGCCACATAATTATGCCTTTCAGTATACAGTCCTTCTGCCATTAGTATATCACAACCAGCAACAGGATGTGTGACTGTTTCCAATTCTATTTTACAAAACCTACATTTGTCTGTTTCTCTCACATGCTCAGTGGACTTTGTAAACCAACATTTGCATAGTCCACTATCTTGGGCCACCAATATTAACCTTTCATCTTTTGGTTTAAATTCACCTCTTCTTATCCATTCCTGCATTCGATACTGATCAACATGGGGTTGTTCCAAGAGTTTTCAATACTTGCAACTATATCCATGCATTTTCCACATTTCTTACCTTCTCATCTGATCCTTCACCTTATATTCTTTCTTTTGTTGTTTGGCATATTCAGTTGCTGCCTGATTTTTATCTACTTCTGGTTTGATTTCCATTCCGAATTATGCCAATATGCTTCTGCTAAACTAAGCAGGGAAGTCATCTCAGACTTATTATGTTTCACAACTTTCAGTACGTTTGGGTCTTGTGAGATCAGAAGATATGTATGCAGTCCCACGACTGCAAAGCTATACATGTAATCAATTTCAAGGAGGCCCATACCTCCTTCAGAACAGGGAGTATATAGTCTTGGTATACACTGATTTTTATAAATCATTTGATAAGATGAAACATCCTTCTAGCTATCGTGTACATTGTATCCAACATCTTTTGGGGCCAGTCACTCCAAAACTGTAAGTTAGGACAAGAAAAGCAAATTAGTTTATAGCCTGGACTCTTTTCCTAGATGTTAACACTGTTTTCAGTATGAAATTTAGTATTCTAAAATATTCCTAAGTTTTATTTGCATTTGTTCATTTTTTATTGTTAATCCTTCATTAATCCCCAAATATTTATATACCCACTCTTGCTCATTTTCTTTTCTATCACATTCCTGTCTCAAACTGATGTTTTCTTGATGCTGCAGCTTTCCTGCTTTAAAGGTCGTGTTTCTGCACATTTATCAAGACCAAACGACAGTCTTATATCATCTGAAAAAGTTTTCAACAGTTGCAGTTTTGCTTTCAGTTCTTCATCTGATACACTATACAATTTTAAATCATCTGCAAAAAGAAGATGAGTAGTCTTTATACTTTTAGTAAAGTTTCAAAATTAAAATTCTAATAAAGATATTGGGAAAAAAAAGAAGTCTTTACACATTGTTGTTTTCTGGCAGCCAAAATGCAGTCATGACTGAATCTGTTAAGTCGACAGTTTAATAGGTTAAGGGCAAGACTAAAGAGCAGTGTGGTGACAGAAAGATACCCCGGAATATTCCCTTTTGAATTTTTATCTCTGGAATAATAATTTGTCCTTTATCATGGCTTAACTGCAAAGTGGTTTGCCACCGTTTCATGATCACTGTAATGTAATCCATCAGTGTAGGGTGCATCTTATATATTTTAAGCACTCTATATCCATGAATGTTGGATACTCTTAAATGTTTTTTTTTAGTCTATCCCTGCTATACTTAGATTATTCTCCTTTTTACAGTTCTCCATTATGATGTTATTTAATGTCAAATTATCCTTTGTTCCATATGACTGGTTGTAAAGCTTGGGTGATGATCACTGAAAGAGTCAGATATTGTAACAGAGGTGGTGCATTTGCTATGGTCTGCTACTAAGATCCAGTTTAATTGTGAACTTGATGTCTTGCTATAATGTGTGGGGCTGTTAATTAGGTGTGTGAAACCAAATAAGTTCATGAAAGATGTAGAGGAGTTGCAATCGACTGACAAGTCCAATCAATATACATTCACATCACCTAGTAGTATTTTTTCTTGAGGACTTGCTATGGATATCCAGTGTAGGATATCTTCTAGTATAGCTGTATTGTTGCCAGGAGGGCTGTAAAGGACAGTGAAAGATATTTGTTTATAACTGTTTAATTTCAGGAAAGTAATAAAAAACTCTGCTAAACTAAATGTTGGTATTGGTTTGTTGTAAGAGGAATGTGGTAGGTAGGTATGGATGGGTGATGGCTTATGACAGTTCTTTTCTCTTGAATGGTTTCAGCCATGTATTTCATACAACTGATATTTTTCATGTGGTGACCACTACCATTGTTAATAACAGCAATGACGTGTGATCCCCCTTCACATTTTCTCATTGTTAACTCATTTCTGACCGGCCCTGCACTCTTTGTAACTTAAGTTTGCAGATGTGAAGTGTGATGCTAAACTTCATTCATTTCCCTTGACTCTTGTGGCAAAGTTATGAAAACAGACATAGAAGTGAAGTCTATCTGCTGTACAATAATCACTCTATCTGAAGAAGTAATCTGTCTGAGTCTATTACAGGGTTACTCTGGTGCCCAGGTGGATCACCTGTTCTCAGAAAAGGAAACAAAGAAATTAACATGCAGCTGTTAGAAATTTGCCAGATATATAAAAAAACAAGCTGAATATGTAAGACTTACTTTAAATGTAGAGAGCGTGCTACCTGAAATTTATCAAAGAAAAGAAAATGTCTTGCTAACATATTTGTAAACTGCTGTCTATACATTCTTGAACAGGCTTGAAGCTCAGTAAATTTGTTATAATGAAATACAATGCAAGTACAGTAATCCCAAGAAAAGACTCTAGCTAACCCAAGTGTAAACAAAGGAGAAGGCTAATTGGGATATAAATTAGGGCTACATGCAAGCAATCTAGTGTTAAGATTTCCTTCTTCCAGTTACTTATGAATTAGAGAAGAAAACTTCAATTATCTTGCCATATATGATATTGACTATTTTACTATTAAGTGTCAAACCATCACATGGCCTTAAGGCAACTAGATTTTTAAATGCATCAAGTCAACCAAGATATCAGAGCACTTGTCTGCACACTTATTTCATAATTTTATAAATTTTGAACATAAACCTAAAATCCTGAAAAACTGAACAGATTCATAGAAATATATTTCTCAGACTGCATGAGATAAAAATTATCTAGCAAAACGGGGTGATTACTATAGCAATAACCCACGCCTGGGTGTGGGTAATGCTGGATTTACCCACGGTTGGTGTGGTTTGGTCACGAGGACGAAGCCAGAGTGGCCAAACAAAGCCAACCGTGGGTAAATCCAGCATTACCCACAACCAGAAGTGGGTTATTGCTATTATACAATGACATTATTTAAGAAAAAAAATAATTTATTTTCTTAAATAATGGCATTGTATAATGCCTTCTTGCTGCCCTTCCGCAGGTGTCTGGTATTCTGCGGCAGTTCTGATGTACTGCGCATGTGTATGCCTACACAGTACATCAGAGCTGTGGGCAAAAGCAACGGAGAAAGCAAGATCTCCGTTGCTTTTTGCAAACTGTTTAGCTATGTTAAATGAGTTTAACACTGTAAGACAGCTTTAAAAAAAGCAACGGAGAATCTCAGTTGCTTTTTTTAAAGCTGCCTCGCTATGTTAAACTCGTTTAACATAGCGATACAGTGTGAAGCAATGGAGATCTTGCGTTCTCCGTTGCTGTTAAAAAAGAGAGTTATAGTAATGGAAAAAGTCTGGCCGACCGGACTTTTTTCCATTACTATAACTCTGATTTACAACGTGTACGCTGACCAATCAGCATGCACGTTTTAGAATATTAATCGGGAGTCGTTGTATAATAGTGCATTTTGCCCTGTTCATGCATGAATAAACTCTTGACAGTCATTCAAAGCACAGATTTGAATACTCTGAAGAATTATTAATTATCAAGTTCAAAGAAATATAGCTTTTTAAAATACTACAAATTGCTATGAAGTAGGAGAGCAGATTACTATTTTCTTTCCTCATGAACTTCTAATTTGTAGCTAGACGGAAGATCTGTTTTACATGGTCAAAGTTTGGTATGCAGATTAGTTGTATGGTAGCAGAATGGGTAAGCCCTGACTGAATCATTGATAAAGACCTAACTAACCTTTGCTCCAAAAGACCCTACTTTCAAGTTATTCTTAGTTGTTTTGTGAGTGGTTAGATCAATTAAAATCAGTTACTTGTGTTTTGATTTAGTCACCAAAAGAAAGTACTGTGTAAGATGCACTTAACCATAACAGTAGATGCTTGAATTCCCCAGTGTTGCAGAGCCCTACGGGGTTATGTCCTGCTAAGGATAAATCACCTGGTCAGCTTCCCAAAGCTGTATACACCTACCACATAAGTCACTCTGGGTGCCTATATGCTAATCCCTTTTGGAGACAAATGCAAAATCAGCCGGCGACTAAAAATCTTTAGGACTTTCTTGCCCCAGAACAGAAAAAGGGGAAGTCTTCCTGAAACAACCACAACTATTTTAACCAATGAAAGATTAACCCCAACAAACAGCAACAATAATATCAACAGTAACATTTACAATCCCCAACAAGTATGTACAACCAGCAGGATGGTGGGTGGGTGTGGCCAATGCAGCAGTGAAGAAGTCAAACATCTACTGTTACAAATACAGTAGCTTATGAGTAAATTGACAAAGCTTACTCAACCTTGTAGGAGGAAGGATAAGGGTCCAGGATCCCCTGGATAACAATATTTGCAAAGTATGCTCTGTATCTAGAGAAGGAATCCAGTTTGTAATGATTTGTACATATATGGATAGAGGGCCATATAGATGCCTCTTGAATGCTTCTAGAGACCATCCTTTTCTAATAAAAAGTTAAGGCCCTGGCAGAATGGACCTTAACTCTGTTTTAAATATTTCTGCCATGGTGGGAGTAACAAAACACAATAGCAGAGAACAACCATCTAGAGATAATTTATTCTGATACAGATGTTGACCTCCTTTATTCCATACATAGGAAATAGATACCTAGTCAGCTTTCCTGAAGGACTTGGTTCTGTCAAGCTAATACCAGAGTTGCCTGTTGACATCCAAGATATGAAGACTCTGTTCTCACTTATTTTCTGGCTCTGGGTAAAAAAAAACTGGGATATTGATGGATTGATTCAAAGTGAACTCTATGACAACCATAATCCTGAATATGGGGTTAGTCCACAGAGTGACCCTATTTTTGTGGAAAACCAGACAGGGTTCCTCCACCATGAGAGCTTGTAATTCAGACACCTACCTTGCAGATGTCAGAGAAACAAGTAAAGCAGTCTCCCAGGTAATGGACCTCAACTTATCCAAAAGACAGGTTCAAAAGGTGGAAAAAATGAATTTCTCCAGTACAAAATTGAGATTCCAGGATGGAAATATTTACTCGCAAAGGGGTCTCATGTGTAGCACCCTTTTTATAAACTGACCAAAAACAGAGACAAGAGGAGGATCCATGGACAGACAAGCACTCCACTTTGATATAAGCACAGGAAAACCCAGATGATGCTAACTCACACAAACATTTAAGCACCAGGCCTGCAAACTCCCTCATGGGACTCTGGTTACTGGCTAGATACCAACAAGAAAATCTTTTCTATTTGACAACATAAGTCTTTCTAGTAGCTGGGTTCCTTGCCTCCTTTAGTACCTGCTATATGTCCTCATGTAAAAGGTGCCTTTAGTACCTGCTATATGTCCTCATGTAAAAGGTGTTTTGAAAGTATCAAAACTGAATCATCCAGTCAGTTGTAGTTGCTTGATGCCAAGATGCATCAAACTTCCCTTGTCCTGTGCGAGTGGATCCACTGTGTGTGGCAGTTTGTGGCAATTGCCCTTTGCCAATTCCATAATTTGGGAGAATCAAATTTGCCTTGGTCAAAAAGGAGTCACCAGAATTATAGTTTTTGTAATCGTTCTCAATCTTCAGAAGTACCTTGGAAATCAGTAGAAAGGATGGAAAAGCAAACAGGACCATAATTGGCCAGGAGAATGAGTCAGCATCTGGTCTCCAAGCTTGTTTGCAAGGATTTCTGCAACATAATTTGTCTAGTTGCCTGTTTTGAAAAGAGGCAAACAGATCTTCTTGGGTTGTTTCCCAGATTTGGATCAATTCCTGGAATACCTCTGGATTGAGTTTCCACTTGTGAGGGTTTGCCCAGAATCGACTACATCTCTGACACTATGTTTTGCTCTGATGGTATGTAAGAGGCCTGAATAATTAGCAAGTGTTGAAGGTCTAACTACCAAGGCATCGCTGACAAGCAGCACAGTTGATGCAACTTGGTACCCCTTTGCTTAAGTACCACATCACTGTGGTGTTCTCTGAAGCCCAAGTCAGATGAGAAAAGTTCAGGATCACTTCCCAATAGGTTTGTACTTTGTCTTAAGGTGAAAAAGCTTTTTGCATGAGTGTGTGCATATGGCTCGCTAAAAACACAATCCTGTTTGACAGAATCAGGAAGGTCTTCTGTATGCTTATCTGAAATGTCATATGGGTTAGGAAGGATGACACCTTTAATGACTTTGGGCATCTCAGCAAAGACTCTGCACAAATATGCAAGTCATCTAAATAAGGAAGAATGTGGATATCATGCACAGGAATTCGGCCCTTTGTAAACACTCTTGGTGTAGCAGATAACCCGAAGGGCAACACAGAAAAGTGATAGGATGATCTATATACACAAAATCATAGGAACCTCCTGAATTTGCATGACATTGGAATGTGATGGTAAGCATCCTTGGGATCTAAGGTCACCATTACAGTGTGATCTGAGAGAAGGGCTAAAAGTGACTGGAGTGCCAGCATCTTGAATTTTCACACAGAGATTGATGCAGGAGAGATCCAAAACTGCTCTCCAGAATTTGGTCTTTTTTTGTGGTCAGCAGCATTCAGGAATAAAAACTAACTTCCTGCAGGAACTTGCTCTATGACACCTACTTCTAATAGCTGTTAGCACATCTGAAAAAACAAGTCTATTTAGTTTGGAGGGTGAGGGAGAATCCCCCTGAAAAGAGGAGAAGAGCCTATTACTAGCTGTATTCCTCCTGTATGATGTTTAAAACCAACTTGTCTGAAATTATCTGACACCAAGCCCGAGCACTAAGATACAAATGACTTGAAAGTGGAAGGGGGATATGGGGGTAGGAGGAAGGGAAAAGTTGATTACGTCTCTGTCATGGTCATTTTAAAGCTGGTGTCTGACCTTTTTTGGGGGGAGGTTCCCTTGTTTTTGAGGTGTTGAGTTGTTACCCTCCTGTCATTTTCTCTAGGGTGCCAGCTTGTTATTAGGCTGAGTTCTCTGCCTATTTTGTCCTTTGAAACAAAACTTCAGAGTTCAGAGGAGAACTCAAAATTTGTGACCATGTCATCTGAAAAGTTTTGGTTACATACCCAAACAACTCTCCTCAAAACAGTAGCTGAAGTAGAAGCCCAGGAAACAGTATCAGCATAGTCATACATTAAGGCATATTTGGAAATGTGAGACAAGTTAGACACAATCTGATTCACATAAGACCTGTCTTCAGGGGTCAGGGAAGAAGAAATGTCTTGAAACTTTTAGTACACTTCAAAATGAACTTCCACATATAGCCCTGACAGTTCAGGATTCTGAAGGCTAATGTGGCAGGAAAAAAAAGTCTCTTAGCCTGTCTATCCAACCAACTCCGCTCCTCATGCTCAAGAACTGGGTTGGAGAAGATAAGATGCTTTTTTGCTGCTTGATATATAGGAGTGGTAGAAGCAGCTTTAAGATGAGAATAGAGAAATTTATTTGCATGTGAAACTATACAGTTTTTCTACCTTTTAGGAAAAAGCAGCACCAGGAGCATTACAGGCAGCTTTTAAAGCATCCTCCAAAGCAGGAGAAATGGGTGCAGAAACAGGGATTTCTTGTTCAAGTAAATCATAATATCTGTCCATCTCTGAAGGAACATCCATTGGTCTGTCAGTCCCCAAGCAAGTATGTCTCTCGGTCTGGAAATAGTCTCTGAAAAGGATAAAACTTCCAATGGTACCACTTCAGGCTCACTAGCCACAGAATCAGAGTTGTGGGCTATAGAATCTTGGGTTCAGTAAATCCTGTCTCTATCAACCAGGGTAAGTATCCATGCTGTAGTTAAGGAAGAGGCCTGTTTGCCAGTAAGGTATGGCAGAAGGAGTATGTTGGAAGATAAGTTGTCACTAGTAATTATAAATAGCATATCACCCTTCCAGTCCATTTATATTTACCCATAACAAAGTAACATTATCAGCACACAAGAATTCCCTGACAAAAAATAGACAGAAATAACTAAATTAGTTGGCCTATAAAATCTAAGTAAACAGAGTGTAAGAAAAAGCATTCACATATAATCTGGTTATTCTCCTAGAAAAAACAAATAAAACTCTCTGGGTGTCTAAATGAGCCCAAATGTAAAGATAAAATCCACAGAAGAAATATCAAATGCAAGGCTCAACTGTCAATGCTTTAATAAAATGCAGAATAAAACAGTAGCAAAGCTTTTGAGTAAATCAACTCTCTGTCAATGCTAACATACAAAGTATGCTGCAATGAATCTGTATATATACACCCAATGCCAGCAAATCTAATTAACTGATTAATCAGTTATCCAATGGAAATTATATAACTATTAAAACAATGAAAATGTCAATAGAACATTAATAATGACAAAAAAGAAAACCACCAATAACCATCAGTATCCCAATCCACAGAACAATGTAAAACAAACAATAATTCCCAAAAAATATGTAGACTCAGGTATGGCTAAAAGATCCAGTATAAGTTTACGTTATTGCAGAAGAAAAAATACATAAGTGCTTTCACAGTTAAAAATGCTTCTGATTTTTGGTTAGTCTAGCTGCTTACATATCTCCCGCCAAAATGGATTCACCAATAGGCAGCCAGCATGACTATGTGGGAGGGGATTAAAGCTTTGTGAAGCTGACTTGGTAGGATACAACTCCACAGGCATACTGCAGCAGTTAGAACGATGAATACCCAATCTTATTTTTACTTTAGCCACCATGAACATGCAGACCCAAAGAACAGTGCTCCTCACAGTACAATGACTTTACAAAGACAATGAAGAAAAGTTGGCCTACTTAAGAAAGTAATTTGAGATCCCTTCAAATACTACTTTCATTCACATTAACAGGTGGAAGCTACTCATTCAAAACAAGGCATAATTAGTAAACTATAACTTTACTTTTATAAAGTGATTTGTTGCTATTCTTAACTTCATGGTTGCTTTATTGCTGAAATGCCTTCTTGTGTAATTTTGCCACAATCATTTCGTGGTTTGCAATCAGTTTTCCTTTTTTTTCCTCCTGTTATTTTACAGCGTATGATACTCCCCCTCCATATAATTCTCTGTGGAATGCCCTCTGACCTTTGATGTCATCTAAGAGATTCCACTTATTTTGTTAGTTCAGTACATGAAAACGATTCTGAGGACTGAAGTATTTTCTTCTAGTGGTAACAGTGATGTCCAAGTCATTGGTTTAAATTTTGATGTCGGAATTCTAAATCCTTACATGGATGACCCTTATTTGAGTTCATTAGGAAGTTCAGATGACAGCAATGTTGATTTTGATGAGGCTGTATGGCTCCCACAGTACTGTAATAAACGGAGTTGGGAATTCAAAAATAGTATGGGGTCAGCTATGATGTAATGAATTCATTTGCTGCTGATTACTTATATATATATATATATATATATATTTTTTTTTTCTTAACTGGTGTCTGCATTATTTTCACTTTTGTCATTGTACTTACTGCTATCACGGTTGATTCCTAGCAGTCCAGTACTGTTTTTGTTTATGTTTTGAGTGGCAACAGTATGGGTATGTATATGGGTAAAGTATTTTTGCCTGGTATGTGGGAGAGGGTGTTAGTGAATGGTATGGATCTGCTTGAAAATTTCCTGAGAGTATAAGATTAGGAATGAGCACTGTAACTAATGTCACAGGATCTGAGCCTTACATATGCAATGTTGCTCTTGGGCATAGGAGTAAAATTTAGTGCATTATTTAAATTCTTCTGTATGTAATGTGAACTGTTTTATTGATTTATTTCCCCTGAAAACAATGAAGTATAGAATTGGAGGACATGTATGTAGTGCAGTATATGAATGAACATGGGCTTATTCCTGACCAACTATTTGGAGGGTGGTAGAGGGAGACAGGTATAATGATCGTGTTGGGAGTAGCCCATGGAGACAGATTTGGATGTGGAAATAGGAATCATGTATGAAATATGCAGTGGTATTTTGTTAAAGTTCAATATACATGAATGAAAACACAGTCAGAGACACACTGCAATATTCTTATCATGGCTTAGACACTTATGCAAACAATATAAAAATTAGTAACTATTTACACAGAAACAAAAAACATAGGCAATACTGTTCCTAAAAATGAGCTGCAACAAGCATGAGGCTACCAGCAGATGAAACCTATATCACCCACTGCACAAACTTAACAGTACCTCTTTGAAAAGTAGTGCACTGTACAATAGTAAAACACTTAGTGCAATACTGATTAGATTACAAAACTGAACGCAAACAGATTTACAATGTTTTTAGCCTAAATGAAGCAAAAACCAAACGAAACTTTGGGCAAATCTGGGTGCAATCTGCAATAACAAAAATATAGTCCAAAGAGCTGGTGCACACAGAAAAACACGTAGAAGGACACAGGCAACTAAACTATGTACATACTTATTACCACAAAAATAACACCTTCGCTTCATCAGATCAATCATAACACAAATGGAGACCATATAGGTACTATCAAACTGACCAATCAGATTATAGCAAATTGACACACCCACCCTGCTCATAAAACTAGACAACATAAATATTATTAAAACAATAGCCTAATATAAAAAACTATATACATTCAAAAATAAAGACATATATATATATATATATATATATATATATATATATATATATATATATATATATGTATATATATATATATATATATATATATATATATATATATATACATACACACAAAACATATTAAATCAGTACACAGGTTATCTAATTCAGTACACAGGTTATCAAAGTGCTCCGGTGGTGGTGCTGCGGTAGCATTGTCGCCTCACAGTAAGACGCTGTCCGGTTCGATTCTCAGCTAAAGCGTCTTCTGTGTGGAGACATGCGCGAATGGGCGTACTTTCATTGAAGGTTGTGCGTCAGGCCTGGCAAGTCGGTACGTAAAAATCTACTGCCAATCATTAGCGGACCAGAGTTCTGCTATGGCAACCCCTAACCGGGAAAAGCCGAAAGATACAACAACAACATAGGTTATCTAAAAAGCCTGCATGTTTTCAAAACAGGTTTAAGTGGAACATGTTTGTTCAGACCTAAGCCTTTATGTGCTTGCATCCTAACAATCCATTCAAGCTCAACAGTTTCAGTCCGATTCCTCACATCCCCTAGCCTCAGTGTTTCATAAACCCTATCACACGGAATTTAAAAAAAGTGTCCCTCTCCCTTCTCCATTACATGCTTAGCTAGTGCATTAGAAGTGTACTTAATGTCAACAGAATATAAATATTCCCGAATGTGTTCTCTGAACCTATGATTGCTGTTACCTATATAAAACGAGGAGCATACAACACAATGGGCTAAATAAGTCATGTCCTTGGTGTTGCAAGCTGCTGAAACTTTAAAGTAAAATCGTTGACCAGTAACAGGATTAATAAAAATATTACTGGTCTCTATATGAGACAAAGAAATATAGCTTTTTAAAATACTACAAATTGCTATGAAGTAGGAGAGCAGATTACTATTTTCTTTCCTCATGAACTTCTAATTTGTAGCTAGACGGAAGATCTGTTTTACATGGTCAAAGTTTGGTATGCAGATTAGTTGTATGGTAGCAGAATGGGGTAAGCCCTGACTGAATCATTGATAAATACCTAACTAACCTTTGCTCCAAAAGACCCTACTTTCAAGTTATTCTTAGTTGTTTTGTGAGTGGTTAGATCAATTAAAATCAGTTACTGTTCCTTGTCTTTTGATTTAGTCACCAAATTTGTACCTACAATGTCCACAGGGAGTAGTAATACCACTATTGTCAGTCCTGTCCCTATTTCTCACCCTGTCAGGATAACAGAGCAATCTCTTCAAATTCTTCTTATTTTTAAAGGTAAAGGCTGGCCGCTGGTTCCTCTCCTACT
Organism: Protopterus annectens; assembly: GCF_019279795.1. NCBI lineage: Eukaryota > Metazoa > Chordata > Ceratodontiformes > Protopteridae > Protopterus > Protopterus annectens. Next base: position 299,168,587 of record NC_056732.1, on the reverse strand, counting down.
ATACTCCTAATCCTCTCATCAGTGAGTAGGACTGGCCACTTCTTAGAAATAACCCCTATGACGTCACGTACATTGCTACTACATTGTACAGGAAGACTAAAATGCCTATGTACCCCAGTTGCAGTATGTGAATAATCATTACTCTGATTATGAAAGAAATATGGTCTACCCCTACCTGATCTAAGGGTAGTACTAAGCTCCAGTCCTTGATCAACCGCCCTCTTCTTATATCCTCTCTTCTGAAAGCAGTGTATCAAAGTGGCCAATTCTTCATTAAACCCCACATCTTGTGCATCCGATCTTGACGCTCGCATCCCTTGACCTTTAACAACATTACGAAACACAAATGGGGGATGCATACTTGTTCTATGCAAAAATAAACTTCTAAAACATTATTTCCTAAATAACTGAGTGTCAAAGGACATATCAGGTAATCTAACAACCTTCACATCTAGGAACTCTATTTCAGTAGCAGAATAGTTTATAGAGAACCTCTGGAAGGATGTAGTGCCATGCAGATAATCTAAAAATCGATGTAAATGACTTTCACCACTTGTCCACAACATATATACATCATCAACAAACCTATTGTAAAAGTTCACAAAGTCATAAAAATCATGTGCCCCTAGAACAAACCTAGTCTCCCACTCAGCCATAACCATGTTGGCATAGCTATTGGCACACGAGGTGCCCACAGCTATGCCAGAGGTTTGTAAATAATAAACACCATCAAAAAGAAAGGCATTATTTTCAAGTATGATTTCAAAAAAAAGACAAATCAAGTCCACCATAAAAGACAAATCAAGTCCACCATCTTACTATCATACCTACTGTATTGATGTAAATAGCTGCGAACAAACTCCATCCCTTCCCTGTTGGGAATGACAGTGAATAATGACCGAATGTCCATGATAACCATCAAACAATCCTTAGGTACAATGGTGGTGTGTACACGATCATACAACTTGCCTAAAAACTGCTTTGAGTCTTGTAATACTATACTGGATGTATCAAGAATTGCGCTTAGCAGTTTCTCAACAAAAATTGAAAAGGGCTTTGTCAGCCACCCACCAGCTGCAACAACAGGTCTAAATGGGGGTTTCACAGAGTCCTTATGCATTTTTGGTAACCCACGAAATGTTGGAACACATGGCGAATCAACAGTCAAATAGCCACCTCAGCAGAAATACACTCCCCTTGTAAACACTCACTGATAACACTTTGTACATACAGAGTCATATGTTGATTATCTGCTAAAGAAATCTTTACACAAGCATTTAAGTCATCCACCATAGTAGTGATGGACCCAAAATAATAGTCTCTGTCCATTACAACTATCGCACATCCTTTATCTGCAGGGCAGATTATGATCTGTGCATCATTAGATAGTGTGTCCAGAGCTATTCATTCATCTACAGACAAATTAGTAAATACATGATGTCTATTGAAGTCCTTAAACGCATGTTGTAAATCATCTTCACACAGCCTCATGAAGGCTTCTATTAGCGGGTGATTCTGTGGAACAAAAGTACTTGGCTTCTTAAAAGTATGAACTGTGGACTACACAGGCTTTGAAAACTGAGCCAGATAAGGTATAAATAAACAGGGAGCAATAAATAAAACACACTATGATATAATTAGCTGGAAAATGCTTGATGACCATACTAGAAATTTTTGTTTTGTTTAAGAGTTATTTATTTCTACTCTCCACATAATGCAGTAATTCATTAAGAATGAATCTAAATAACACACAAGATGTCAAACAGAAATGCGGGCAACTTGGTATCATTACTTGTTAATTCTACTTGTTAAAGGATTTTTTTATATTCAGACAATAAGATAAATTCTACGCTTGGATCATATAACTATGGATTAGACAAAGATGTTTTTTTTTAATTTTATCCTGATAAAATAGTTATCCTAGACTACAACTGGGAATATGTTATCAGGGCTGGATTCAGCACTATGTAACCTAGGACAGCTGCCTACAGCCCCGCTGCTAGCTGGGGGTCGTAACTTTACAAACTAAAAATACTGCTGTATACAGGCTATGCACATGTATATACTTACCAAACATCATCATTTTTGGAACAGCTTCTCTACTGCTCAAGTGACTGCGGTGGTGGTGCTGCGGTAGCATTGTCGCCTTATAGCAAGATGTTGTCCCGTTCGATTCTCAGCTAGAGTGTCTTCTGTGTGGAGGCATACGTGAATGGGGCATGCCTTAGTTGAAGGTTGTGTGTCAGGGCTGGTAACCCGGTACGTAAAAATCCACTACCAATCATTAGCGGACCGGAGTTCCACTGTGGTGACCCCTAACTGGGAAAAGCCGAAAGACACAAACACTTCTCTACTGCTCAAGTGAAAATTGGATGAGGTTTAATCTGGCAAAAATAACTTGATAAAATTTAACTCCCTGACTAATGTTTTCCACAGGACTGCCAATTTATTTATTCATTTATTTATTTTTTAAAGTGTGTGCCATTGGTGATGGAGCTTATACCTTTCTTCATGTTAATGTGACCATAGAGTTGGTATTTACAACACTGAGGAGGTATGGGGAGACTGCTTCCCCCTGCACACAGGGGGTGCATGGGAACTTGCTGCCTGAAAAAAAAACGCTTTGGATGAGATGTTAAACCTAGGTGTCATCTACCTGAAGTGACGGTAGCTCAGATGGATGCATAAATTCCCATGGCAGTTATTGAAAAAAAAAAAAATAGGAGTTTTCCAGTACAATGCCAAATTTCCTCTGGTTATTATGAATACCATTTAGGGTCAACCCTGAAAAGAGGACATTGGCCTAGATGGAGTAACTCAATCAACAAAATGCAAGTAAGCAAGTAAATAAATTATTAATTATATATTTTTTGGCAGGGGGGTTATTTCCTGATCAGTTGTGCATGCTTGATGAGTTGATTCCTCACTAAGTTGTAACTTGACAAATCATAGTGGAAGCTTCTGCAGCTCCTCATTCACGAAGTACATTTCAGTTCTTGAATACGACACAGTCCTACAAAACTGGCACAAGAGGCTCTTACAGATTGAAGAACACGTTGATTTATGTTTGCACTTTACAATTTCAGGAAATAAAGTCCTTTGGAGGAGACAGACTGAGAACCCATTTACCTGAGATGTGCACAAATAAACAAAGATCACATGGCACTTATGAATAGAGTAGGGGGATCTCTTAAGTGCCCCGACAAAATTATTACCACTTAGTATGAATATCACCTCAGGTCTCCCCTGAAAAGAGGTCAATGCCATAGTGGGAGGAACCCAGTCAACAAAGTGTAAATATAATAAAAAAATAACTAAAAGGCAGATAGCAATGCACACATTTAGGGAAGTATTGTCAAAGGCAATAGAGAGAGTTACAGTGCAAGAATCTGAGTCAGGATGATTGGCTTACAAAGCTTATGTCATTATATAAAATCGGTAAAAGTTACAGCTGGGGGGGGGGGTTCTCAAACAATGGATTCAGTGAAGTATACAAAGAGATGTGGAAAAGTTAAGAAGCCTTAAATACCATTACAGTGATTTTTGGTTACTCAGTCATAAATGTGGGTATCAGACTGTCTTGGAGCAGCAACTTCTTCCACATCTGGATTTAATGTGATACAGCTTTGAAGGCTTCCTCTATTGAGGAAAAAAAAAGGTGATAAACATGGTGGGTTACCTATGAAAAATATCCAGTTTACCATTAAAGTACCATAGTAAGTCTTCAAATGTGAAAAAAGGTGTTTTAATGCAATTACTGCCTTGTTGAGTCAAATAGCTGCCAAAAATAATCTGAAAATCTTAACAGAGTAAAGAAAAACAATGCAGTCAACAATGTCTTACTACTGTAACATTTTGTGACAAAAATATTACTCATATAGCTTACTCTGGTGAATACTGCTAATCACAGCAGAATGAAGCATTTTGAAAATGATACTAAAATAAGATGCTTTGTTACTTCTCAAACAAAAATTAGTAATCTAATCCATTTAAAGTTAGAGGTAGAAGGGTGTCTATCAATTCTTCTACAGCAGATTGCTCAAAAATTTATTTGACTATATGAGTGCTCAGCAAGTGCCACACTTTAAAGAAACAGCAACAGCATTAATTAAAGAAACAAAAAGTTTTATGTAGGAATGAAACTCAATATCCCCATATGTAGGAGGTTGTGCTCACTGTAATCCATCCATACAGGGAAATGGCAGATTCCTAACATAGCAATATGCAGAAATCTTGAACAACAGTGAGTCGCATAGTTAAAATGCATTTCACACAAAGATCCAGTGAAACATTCAATGACTCCTGGGGGTGCAAGGACTCCTGCAACAATGTTATAATAACAGGACATCTAGTCACTGCTAAGGAAGGAAGCTGCTGCTGCTTTGTGTTTTTTTTTTAATTACCTTACTTGATAGGCTACTTTTAACTATTTATGACTTTTAAAGTTTATATAAACTCACTATTGCTACCTAGAATGCTTATTTCTGATGAAGTTCTTAAAACATTAAAGAACAAAAGAGCTAAATACTGGTTCGCCTCTTTTTTTCCCTCCTCCTAGAATTAGGAGTTTTTTTTATTTATCAGTTTATTTCTTCTGTTAGTTCTTCACTGTTTGTTGCATATATTATATTATATTACATATGTATACAGGCATGCCCCCCCCCACACACACATATATATATATATATATATATATATATATATATATATATATATATATATATATACACACACATACATACATACATACACACTGTATGCACATACATGGGTCCCCTTCAGAATGCTGAAATTCAAAACTTCGAAACCCATATGATCGCAGACCATATGTTCAAAGTTTTGAAATACCAACATTCTGAACAAGAAATTGCATACAGCACGGACCGGGAGATTTCCCTTGTTCTCGCTGTAGTGCGATCTCGGAGTTGGTATATTTAAGTAGGGGGGGCGTGGGCAAAGCCCCCCTGCTATACACAGTTTAATGTGTGTTTTTTTATTTTTACAGGTCTAGTTCACATTTTAAACATTCAAATGTTCGATCATATGGTCTTGGCCATATGAATTTCGAACATATGAGCATTCGGTTATGTGAAGTAGACCCACATACATACATATATGTGCACACACAAATACATACATACATATATCAACTTCATGGTTACACAAACATGAAGAATGCAGAAATATTCCAAAACAAAGGAATTCACTGTCAACATACACAGGAACTACTCCAGCTGACATTTCCTATAGAAACATACCTCTTAACCTGTTGGCACAAGAAATCTGGACAGATCAACAAATAACGGGTCAAATGACCAAAAAAATGGGATAGATTTTAAATACTGCTTTTTTAAACTTAGGAAATTGCTAGAATAACAGGGTTTCCATTAGTGTGCATTTTCTGAAGGATATGAAGTTTGAAATTCAAATGTCTACATTAGTTAATGAATTCAATTCCCAGTGATTTGACAGAAAACTACAAATTTTATGAGGAATGGACCAAAATTACGAGGCAAAAATTTGGACAGTGCAGAGTTATGTATAGAAAACAATTATAACTGTTTTTTATATTGGGATTTTGATCACAGGGAAGTACAGATATACTGAAATGTCTCCACACAGCTTATAAATGCTACAATATATTTTCTTAGCTGTCATTATCTTACATGGGTTACAAACATCTTCCATAACTGAAAGTTATCATTCCACATTATTTTTACCTACACATACTAAATTCCCACAGAGTTTTTCAGCAATTATTTTGCTTAGCTTAAATTTATATTGAATATTTTATAGATGCTCATATTGCTCTACATACCATATTTAAATTCAGTTCTAAACTAAAGTTGCATTGTCGTAAATGTGATGGATTCTTGTAACTATCTAAGAAAAGAAATTACCATAGTTAAAATGGCTGAAAATTTTCCAAAATGATTTTATAAGAATCAGATGTTTTCTAAAACTTGGGTGGCCATGGTGGTGCAACAGTTAGTGTTGCTGCTGCACAGCAAGAGGTTCTCTGGTTTGATCCCCGGCTGGGGTGGCTTCTGTGTGGTGTCTGCATGTCCTCCCTGTGGTCACATGGGTTTCCAATGGGTGCTCTGGTTTTCTTCCACATTCCAAAGACATGCTGTAGGTGGATTGGACACTCTAAACTGGCCCTAGGTGTGAGTGCGTGCTTGTGTGTGCCTTCTGTGGAAGGTTGGGTGCCAGGCTGGCAACTCAACACCATATAACTCCACTGCCAATCATGAGCGGACAGGTGATCCGCTGTGGCGACCCCTAACCGGGAAAAGCCGAAAGAAGAAGGTGATGTTTTCTAAAACTTAAAAGGCAAAGTCAAATGAAAATATACTGGAAGAACAGAAAGAAAGAATGACTCACTTTCTGATGCTCTACTTTAGTAGCGTTATTACAAAAACTGTAATACAGTGTATTTGTCAAGATTATGTAATCAGGTTTTCAGTTTCTACGCTTGTGTTTGGTGTAATTTATCCTTGAAATTTGTTGCCAGCTGCTGCTTTTTTCATTATTAACAAAATAATTGCAAACTATCTAGTACTTGAACTGCAGTAATTAAACAAAGTATGAAAATAAATGGAACTATAGACCAAGCCTCATGGTAAACCATTTAGGACAGTTACCAGATGGACATATACCACTTAAGCCTTGTCTTTTTGATAATAACTGAATAAAACAAACTGCTTTTATTGTGTGCCTTTTATGCTATTTCCAACTTTGTAAGGTAAAATATAGACCTCCTTAATGGTATCTAACAACACAGACCATTTGGCTCCATAACTACTATCTGTAGTCCAGAAACATCACCATACCCAGTTAGAATATAATGCCTGAAATTCAGGAATATTTACACAACATCACTCATTTTTAGCCCATGTGCACAGTCAAGAAATGTAAATGTTAACAATGGTTGCAAGATGGAGGCAGGTATACATGAACATCTCTTTAAATGATCTTAGATGCTGTACCTAGAGGGTCATGCAGAAGGACATAATGAAGCTTGCTATACACGTCTGAAGCTGGGAAGACATCGGTCTTAAGTAGTATCCTATCCTTGCCAAGAATGATGGCACAAGTCAAAGATAAAATAGTGGCTTTATCAATTAACTGAGTAGTATCTGTCATTCTAGTCTACAACATCGATGGCTTTCATTTCTATCAGCATGACTTTTCCATTACTGGATAAAGCATTTGGTGCCCCCTTATTGCCTTTTTAGGCAAAGTCTCTCTCTCAGACATTCCAGTGCAGTAAATTAAAATTTGGATTATATCAAAGTGGCTGCATTCAGTAATAGAGTATAAATAAAAAGATGCTGGCCCTAACACTCAAGCAGATTCACATCCATATAAATGTAGAGTCTTGCTTTCATTATAAGGAAAGCATTCCCTCTACACCTGGGTCAATGCCTATTACACCTTCCGACCCACAAATGGTGAAAGGAATATTTGTATTCATCAGGAACCTAATAATCTAATGGCAAATCCATACTTATATATAACTAGAACTTCCAAGGGTCCAAGTTACACTTAATAAATTTAACTACCACATTATTGCTAGGTACAGATCACCTTCCACATCCCCTGTTGACTTCAATAAGTACATAAATGCTTTGGATAAAATCATTATCCATACCAACACTGTTCTCCTAGGTGACTTTACTCACCCAGTCATCAACTGTTAATCCTACACCACCCATGAAAAAATATGCCTAATGCTTCCTAGACTTTGCTAAAACTGGGTCTATATTGAATAATTGAAAATTTAATTCACTGAATGGTATTTACATCAAAAATACCATTCAGCGAAATGCTAATAGTGAGATCGCAGTAAAGTGAAGATTGGAAAATTTGCCCTTTCCTCACTGTAGTGCAATCTTGGAGTTGGTATATATAATTAGCAGGGGTTGTGGGGATATTTGCTGAATGGTATTTTTGATGATTATTCAATATAGACCCACTAAAATCAACTCCCTTGCATGAGGTATTGATTTTCGTACTACAGTCTCCAAATACTCTCGATACTGTCCTTACGCCCAACCTCTCTCTCCCTTCCCCTAGTTAAATCGGACCATTGATCTGTTCTCTTCTCCATTAAAACTAGTGGTACAACCACCACAAGTATCATTGCCTCTAGGATCTTCTCATAACCAAACCTACATACTCTGATGACCTAAACAGTTTCTAAAGTAACCATCCATATACTAACTCCATCATCAAAGCTGACTTTACATCTCCAATTTCTAGTTACATGTAAATAGATGCATTGAGAAGTCCACCACAATCTGCCACAAATATAGTAGGAAATTTAAAAACAAACCATTATAGTAGAATAATCAGATCAATAAATTGTTTAATAAAAGAAATAATATAATTCATACAATAAACCTCCACCCTTGAAAAAAGTAATTCATGCAATAAATGTCCATTTTCCCACCTTGGAAAAACACTGAAATAGGCTAGTAAAAACCTTAAATATGGTATTAAAAAGTGCAAGGATAATTATGAAGTCAAGGTTGAAACTTCCACCAAAGGTAACTATTAATCCTTTAACACTGTGGGAAGGTAAGTAACACCAGCTCTGCTCTAAGCTTGGATGCAATAAAACTACCCACTCAGAGCCTAATATTATAGCAGGTTACTTTAATTCTTACTTTACTGTGACCAACAACTATCAAATCTCCCCTTCCTCTAAAATTATCCCACCTTTTATTGACAATATTCCTAAATAAAATAAAAGAATACTGCTTACATTACTCTGCATACCCTTTATAATCTCGGCCTGTCCCAAAATTATGTATCTGATATTTGGAGAACTGCCATGGTAATCCCACTACATAAGGGCAGTCCTTCCACTGGTCCTGGCAATTATAGAGTCAGTCTTGGTAGTCTTAAATTTAAGGCTCTGGTACATCATATGATGGCTCATTAATGCAGACACTGGTAATTTTCTGGCCTTTAACTAAAACCAATCTGGCTTTTACAAGGGCAAATTCTGTTTCCTTAACTTTGCAAACTTCTTCAAATAGGTCAATGATGGGTGATGGTCACTCCATTCACACTGCTTGTATTGACTGCAGCAAGTCCCTCATAGGAGTATCTTTGATAAGCTTACTGAACTTAATACAAATCCTCATGTTATCCATTGGATTGCTAACTGGTTGGCTGAATGAACCTGTGTAGCGAAGGTTGAAGCAGCATCCCTGAACATAAAACTATTGCTGCCATTTTCCCACAAGACTCAGTATTGGACCTTCTCATTTTTGTCATCTAGTTTTCATATATCCGATCTTGTGTTCCAGGCTTGTGGTTATAAGTATGTAGATGACGGCAGACTGGGTACAACTGTTAGCTTACCTTCTGACACACACTTACTTCAGCAATGGGCTGTTCAGGCTAAGTCTTGGTGTACGGATAGCTGTCTATTGCCAAATACTAAGAAATGTAGTATGGTTTCATTTAATAAATAAAAATTTCTCACCCTCTATCATTAAAATGACACATCCTTCAAAGTGATACTGCCATCAGAGACTATGGCTGCTATGTTGACAACTCGCTATCATTTGGATATCACATCATCTCCACAGTAATTCAGAAATCCTGCAGACTCGGGTCATTTCTAGGGGCATCTCATCTACAGAGAAGCCATACCTCCCCTATACACATCCTTCATAATGCCCATCTCTGACTATAATGCTCCTTTAGGTATGTATGTACATTTCTAAGAATACTGCTCAACTTGAGGGGCCTCAAAGATTCTTAACTAAAAGGATCACTGATACCAAGTCAGTTACCCAGATAGACTGTCAGCCCTCTCCTTGCACTCAGTGTCCTTCCAACTTCTTTGTGATGAACTTGGCCTGTCTTATTCAACAATATAATACTCAGTCCTACTGAACCTTTTGCAGCTCAGTAGAACCCATAACTTCTTAAATACTTGTACCAAGCATCTGAACCTATATCACCAAATGAATGAGCCTCATTGGCAGAACAAGCACCTAACCCAATGCATTCCATGCCTGTGTTGCAAGCTACACCTAACACATCAAACAAAGCAGTACCATGACCACTTTAAACTTTAATGTTCATAACTGGATGGGTAGTCCACCTCTCTCCTGGGTTATCCTGCCTAACCTTTTTACACATTGCAGGTGAACATGAATGAATTACACATCAATTCAAGGGTCTTATTTTGCTAGACTTCTCCCGTTCAGTTCTCGGCTGGAGTGCGGGGAGTGCCTTCTGTGTGGAGTCTGCATGTCCTCCCCACGGTTGGGTGGGCATTTGAAAGACATGCGTAAATGGGCGTGCCTTCATTGAAGGTTGAACGTCGAGCTGGCACCTTGGCGTTCGTCAAAATCTACTGTCAATTATTAGCGGACCGGAGTTCCGCTGTGGCGACCCCTAACCGGGAAAAGCCATAAGACAACAACATTTTGCTAGACTCTTAATGGTCCTAGTAACTGCTTACCTAGTGTCAGCCTATTAGCCTATAAAACCTTTACTGAATTTTAGACTTGCGAATATATACCTGTCCAAAGAAAACAAACATATACTTTAATATTCCTGTAATTAGACACTTTTGCCTACTCAGTGAAGTGATAATTTCCCATAATGCTTATATCTGATGCTGACTCCTTGTTCGATCCTAGCCACTGTTCCTAACTTTATGCATCTTTACAACTCTGCAAATGGTAATATCTTGCCAAAATTAAATTATGTGATTTTCATGTCCAGTGTACGAAAAACACAAAAACAACTTTAAATCACAATAAATAGATGGCTATCGAACTCCATCAATGGGCACCTCCAAACAGCAACAATTTCTATGTGAACTGTGACTCTGCAACAGAGTCTCATAATGGGGTAGCATTGTAGACAGCCTCTGCCATTAAGTAATATTTCACTAAAAGTACACCTCGGCCTCCCCCAAGCACACCTTACACAACCAGACTCTACACAAACGTTATAAATCTGTTGAATACACACTATGCCAAACTCAGGTGATGAAATTCCACAAGATTCCATGCTATATTCTTGACATAGCCTGCACATCAATGAACCCACAATGTAGCCATCAAAGATCTCTATTCTTGGTTGTCCCCACAATGCCATCTGTATGTCGGATATGACAATGTATTCATGACAGGTTAAAAAGCCATCACACATGATTTTAAACATTCAAGGAGGAAAAAGGGGCAAGCTGTGGGGCTGTGTTAATGAGGCATACCTCAAATTTGATCCTTAATGTAGTCTGGAGTTGTCCCTATATCAGGAAGGAATAGTTTGCAGAAAATAAGAAAGAAAAAATAAGCATGCATGTAGGCTACACAGCTGTACCTCTAACCTACTCTCAGGCTGTAGAACAGTCCCATCTGTATGCCAGCACTGGTAATTTATGCTATCGGTCTTTCCACCATGTAATGGTTGCAGTACCAATGCGAGGATACAGGTGCAACACCACTTGTGATGGGAAAGCCCATTAATTAAAATATGGCATGCTGTTACTTAGACATTTGGAGTTCAATGACGGTGTAAAATTTCAGAGTTATACAGCGCTGCAAGCCCAAGTCATATTCTGCAATTGAACACAGATTTCTGTTGAGGAGTTGCTGCTTGTGCTAAGCCCACTTAACCAAGAGTAATTTCTTCCAATTGGCAGGTGATTACATAAATAACATAACTAAACAAGCCAAATGAATAAAACATGCTACATTTCAGATTCTAGTTATGAAAAAGACATCCTGAATGGCTCTGTTTCAAAACCTTTGCTAATTATTTCAATAGTTTAATTATTCTATTAGTGACACCATTTTTAAACTTATTTAATGTAATTACATTGTAAAAGCTAACAGATCATCTGTTATGTTTGACAAGTTGTATTTAGTCAGTGATGGAGAAGATTTTTCCTTTTCTGCTTGTTTTTGACTTTTTTCCCCACCATTAATCAGTGCAGTCATTTTATTGTGCTTTGTGCAGTACTTTTGACAGTTCAATTCTAAAACTCATTTTTTCATTTTCTAATAAAATACTCTTCCTGGCAGAAATTAAGTTTCAGTCTGGCTCAGATTACATATTTTTCTTTGCTGCTGCCTGAAATGATTGGCTGTTATTGCCATTTGAGGTCACTATTTTTCCTTAGATTTTAGGAGTTACCCTAATTTCTATTTATCAGGCTGAGTTCTGTTTTCAGAAATTAATTTTATAAATCTTAAAGCTGAGTACTGATTCAGAACACCAAACTTGTTTATTAATTTTTATGTTTGTGTATCCTTTGACTAAGAAAACAATCTAAACTTAAAGTTAACTGAGAATAGAGTTGTTCAGGATTTCCTCAAAAAGTTCCTGGTGTCAAATTGCAGCTTACCAACAGTATTTGCAGTTAAAATATTTAGTGTTCTACTGTTGTGGTTTGTTCAGAATTCTGGTATAAAACCTGCACTGTGTGCTAGTACTAGGTTGGAATAATCATTAACAGAAAATGTCCTTCTTTTCAACACTGATGAAGTATATTTGACAGATGAAATGTCCTGCCTAGGACAGCCATAAGTCCTGGCCAGCATACCAAAACCTGGGGTGTTCCTCTCATGCCATATGTCTGATGAATGCACTGAGTATGAATGCTAGAAGGGAAATAAGAAACATATGAGCACAAATTACCTCAGACCTTTCTTTCTGACAGCCAAACCCTGAACCTGCACTTCAACACTGGTCTGTTAGCTCCACGGCCCGTGCTGATTCCATTGCCTTTGGCAGATAGGTGTTCCTAGTGGGGATCCTTCCTTCATTTACTTAATCTCCACTGTGCCTCTTGAGTCTGGATATGTTAGCTCCTCCCACTGTTGCAATTCCATTGGAGGCCAATAAGGCACAGCCTCTTTGCAAGTCCAGGCCTGACTAATCAGATGTCCACTTTGACTACAAAGACAGATCCACAGCTGATGATGTCAGTGGGACTTGAGGGTGTATTGAAATTTTAGTAAGAAAGATGTTCCTGGTGTCCTTATCAAGGTTCACCAACGATCAGAGTCTCTTTTTTTGTGGTGGCTGATGACCCTGCCAAAAAGCAGCAGAAAATTAAGCATTTCACCATCTTTCCTCTGACTGTTAAAAATCTGCAAAAGGAGTGGTTTGTTTTTTCTTCTGAGGAAGACGACACTGATGCTGTTGTTGATTCTTTAGCCTTCTCTTCTCAGATTCATTCTCTTGTGGATTTTGAACCAGATGGAGGGAGTATCATGTCTTCTGACTATCCATTTGAAGAATTATCTTTTGAAACATAGATTTAAAAATGACGTAGCATTTTCAGTGGGGAAAAAAGCAGGTTTCAGATGTCCAAAGGCTATATTATGACCACTTTTATATAGGAAACACTAAACCTTAGGTCATTGCTTCAATTTTAGAAGAATTGTGAGATACCTTTTCCACTATCTCTCACAATAAGGTTCCCAACCCCTAAAAGTTTCTTTATAAAAATCCTTCATTCTACATTGCTATAATTTCCCTGGAGTCTGAAAAAACTAAGCTGTTGCATTTCTCTAATGCTTTTGTCCAATGATAAAAACAGCAGAGACATATGAGCTTTCTTATGACAATCTTCCAATACCCCAGCCTACCTCAGTCACTCCTCTCATTCTGTGTCAAAGAAACTATCCCTTTCTCTTCATCCATATCATCAGAGAGATGGGTCCTCTAAATCATTCAAAAGGGTTTACATATCTGCCACACTATCCAATTCATATACCTTTTATTTATTTCAGGGGATACAAGTAAGCTTATTATTTGCCAAAATCAGAAAATAAATTGCTGCTCTTGCTCTTCCGAATTCTACCACACATAAGTAGCAAGGCATTACATTAAATGCAGCTGATGAAGCCTCCAGAACAGCTGCTGCAGGTTCTGCTTTGAGAAGATTCATTTGACTGAGACTGCAATCCTTGCCACAGGATCTTAAGTCCAAACTAGATAGGGAAAACATTTTGATCTTTCCGCAACTGAGATTTTCAAAGAGTTACAGGAGAAATCTAAGAATATAAAATACCTCAAAGATCAGTAACTTTTTTCTATTCATGTATTGGAGGCATAATACTTTTAAGGCTGGTCCTTTTTTTGTAAAAAATAGAAGACCCCTCAAAAAGGGAAAAGGTTTACAAAAAAGAAATTCCAAGGCAAACCAAAGCAGGATTTCAATGGGTCACAATCCACCTTTCTTGACAAACCAGCTTTCTTATGACAATCTTCCAATACTCCAGCCTACCTCAGTCACTCCTCTCTTTCTGTGTCAAAGAAACTATCCCTTTCTCTTCATCCATATCATCAAAGAAATGGGTCCTCTAAATCATTTAAAAGGGATAGCACATCTTTGTTGGTTCTCCTCAATATGCTCCAGCATTCCTTAACTTTCTTCAGATCTAATTTGTCTGAGTCTTCCTGTTTTCCAAGAATTATTTTCTCAGAGAATTATAGCGATGGTTCTTTCTTACCTATGGGGAAACACCTTTTTCTCCAGGCTTTTCCTACAAGTTTTGAGAAAGGAAGGGAGTGGAATCCCATTCTAGATTTGTCAGCTTTCAAAACAGATTTAGTGATGCCAACATTCAAAATGTTGACCTTGTAATCCCTACTTCCAAGAAGCATGCCTCAGGCTTTTCTGTTCACATTAGATATAAAATAGACACATGTGTACATTGAGTAAATACAGGGAAGACCCTCATGAATGGATGCTAAACAGAGAGGTCTTCCTGCAGAGCAGTGGGGTACCCCTTACATAGATCTCTTTGCCTCCGGTTGGAACAGGCAGCTCAGGTTCTTTTGCTAGCAAGTATCATGTCCATAGGCATGGAAAATGGATTCAACATCTTTCAGGAAGGGGAAATACCTTTATACTTTTTCCTCTTCTCTTGATTCACAAAGTCCTCCTCATAATCAAGAAGGACAAACAAAATCTTGCTGGTGACCCTGTGAAGTTCCTCCTCTTGGCCATTGATCAAGAAGCCTCAATCCTTACCACTGACACCGGTGGGGAATGTTCACTGAGGAAAAAATAGACACGCACGGTATTTTCACATGCAGGTCTCTGCACAAAGTACAATTTCCCTTAAGGGAATGCACACTCCAGTCCTGGGGCTGAGCTTTATCTCCAGACCCCAAATAAGACTCCTTACTGACCACTACAGAGCTGCATCCTTAGCTGGGTGTTCCAAACCAAATCCTCCATCACCCTCTCTGTGAAATTAGTGCTCTCAGCGTTCTTGTTCAAAGTAGCCAATATACACACTCTATTTGAAATTTGATTTTCACACACACACCTGTGAAAGACTGACACAGCTACATGCTCTGACACCTCCACCCAGACTGTAAGGCACATTCACTGCCTCTAGAATACTCATTGTCAATTACTTTAAAGATCTTACAAGGATATCCAATTATACTTATTACAATTAATACTTACAGAAATGGCAGTGTTAACCAAGCAGCAAGACTTTCAGGAATGTGGTGCCACAGTGCCACTAAATAAATGCAAGTACTCTCAAAAGTTAAATATTTCCTAAAAGACCAGCCAGAATGAAAGGTTTAGATATATTTAATAATAAATAATTAAAAATAAAACATGAAAATACTGAATATTTATGACAATAAACACAACAGTTTCGGTAACAGGAAATATAAAAAAACAACACAGACGGAAAGATGCAAACAAATATAGAAAAAAATACATTTAGCTAATCTCACTCTACTTTTCTAACTGACTGAAAAATTACTGTTCCCTAGTTACTTGCTAATGTAAGGCAAGATGAAAGTGGATGAGTGTCTTTGACAGGTCCCAAAACCAGAGTGCACTTATCACATCTTCCACTAATATTCAAATACAATTTTGGCACTGCCTACAGTATGACATCACATCACATCTTGTCATCTGATTATGTGGTTCCTACACTACCCAGTCACTAGAAAGTGTGCCAGGATATGGTACTGTTGTGTCATAATACACACACACACACACACACACACACACACACACACACACATAGAACTTTACCTAAGGTTTATTACAGCATCTGGAAACTGTAAAACAATTCCAACACTTCCACCCTTCCTGCAGAAACTAATACGCCATTTTTTTGCCATCCCAGGGTACCAATTAGTTCACCACTAAGGACAATAGAACAGGAGTCCAGTCCAAGCCTTTCACAGACATTGCATCTCTGGCTGCATTCAGACCTGTGAAATAAAATCTTTATGGCCTAAACCAAGTCATTTAATGTCAGGCTATTTTTCTTAAGGTTAGCTGGGCTGAGCTTAACCCCTTCCCTTTCAGTATCCTTTGTTAAACTATATAAATTTCAACAGTTACAACAATGCAGTCGGACATACATGTATATTTTTTTTCTGTCCAGTAGGACCCACTGGTGATAGATTTTTACCACTGGCAACTTTACAAATACATGTTTAACACAAGCATCTGTACAAATCAGTATGATATTCAAATGACATGACTCTTTACAAAACCCCAGCTAGCTATGCTGGCATGTTACACATGCACTGCCCTACTTCACTTGGCACAGCTGGTACTACTTCACATCATCACAATCCCCTTTTCGCACTGATAGCAGTGTTCCCATCCACTTTTTTTTTTCATCTGGTCCAGTGGTAATCACCACAAGTTAATTTGCAGGATGGATCTGGTCACACACCATAAGGGCTATCTTATTCATCCAAATCTCCAAACTCTGAATCTCACCTTTTGCATGATCTAATTTCGATTCCATTTAGGCTCTTTTTTTTTCAGAGGATGTGTTACAAAGTTACTGGAAGCTAGAAAACTTCCTACAAGAAAAACTTATGTTTCCAAATTAAAAAAAAAAGTATCTTTGGTGCCAGTAGCAGAACAAACAGAACCCTTATGAAACTGGTACTCCTACATTTTTTTTCTTACTTGTTTGAGCTGCTCAACTCAAGTTTGGCATTTTCCTCCATCAAAGCATGTCAGCCATCCCTGCCTGTCTGTATTTAGATACCCTTGATCTGCAAGATTTGAGGTCAAAACATTTTTAAAATGCATCCTTCGTATAAGGCCTCCAAGAAAAGTTATCTTTTCAACATTAAGACCTGAATTATATCTTAAAAAATTTTACTCTGTCATCCCTTGACCCTACTTTCTACTCATCTCTAAACTGTTGTACATGGAAGACTGTTTTGCTTGTAGCTCTTACGTTTGTCAAAAGGGTATCAGAACTGAAAGCTCTTAGGGCTTCACCACCTTTTCTGATCTTCTATAAGGACAGGGTAACCCTTAGAATGAACCCTTCCTTTATGTGCAAGGTAGTTAATGAAATCTCCCAATCCATTAAGCGTCTTACCCTTTTCCCTCTTATTAGAGCATAAGGGAGAGAGTCTTTGCATTCCTTAGATGTCCACCGACAGCTTAGGTTTTACCTAGAAGAAATCTGTCCAACTTATTTTCTTTCAAGAGAAAAAATGAGGGTATCCAGTACCCAAGCAAGTAATTTCTAAATATCCAATATCTAATAATCCAATATGTATTAGATATGTTTGATGGTTTTATAAATCCAATAGGAGAATAGCTTTAGTAGACAGTGATGACATGATTGAGTTAATACATGTGACTGGATATTGTTAAGCTTTTGGTGGAAACTAACTTTGCATTTAACTTGGTTCATTTAACAATATGTTGCATTTCTGAAGAAGTTCTGTTCAAAATAAACAAGGAACAAAAGCGATAATTTTAGTCTCCTCTCTTCTGTCTAGTACTTTAGTTATTCAACCAGGTTTTTGCGTGTATTTGTGGATTACCTTGGTTCACAGGTGATGGTCATTGAGGTTTTTAGTTGTTTTTACCTGTCAAGATGGCTTCTTTGGTGTCGGTACAGACAGGAATGGTGACTGAAATTCTACACCAGTGTCTGATTTTTCTTGTGTTGTGAATAATCAAAAAGAGATCCTTAATTTGAGCCTTCATCTGATTCCAGCTGAGTTGCAACACTTTACTCGAAATTGTTGGAATGCTGTGGTACATTGGGTTCCCTTTCTGATAGTTTGTCAGTTTCTAGTATTAGTATTGTTGTGGCTAATGTCTGCAGAATGAGACCAGAATCCTTACTGAAGTTTGCACAAGGGTTAGAAGTTAACCCTTTTTGCAAGAATGGACAGATTGGCACCTTTATTCCATCTACTGAAGGTAATGTGTCTACTATTGATTTTAAGTCATATACATCTGATTTGGAGAAAAAGCTTATTAAATTCAGGTTGCTGCAATATGATGTTTTATATTTGCAAAGGTGTTTGGAGGTACAACAAGTACCTAAAGGATTATGTGTGTTCAAATTTCCTAACAACATTTTGTCTTCTGATAACATTTATCTCGAGCTAGTTAAATTATACAGTGATACTAGCTTGGAAATTATTAGAAAATTGATTAAACACAATGAAAATAAGATGGCAGTGCTTAAAAGTGGCATACAACAATTTAATGAAACTATTTTGAGGCATTCACAGTTTTCACTTGTTTATAGTTTACACAACAGCACTGCCAGTAAAATTGGCAGACATGTGGCTACCCAAATTCAGAGGAAAAATAAGAAACTTGATCTGAATGCCTTAGCATATCTTAATGAGTGTGCTTATTCTTTAAGTACTGGGCAGGAAACCAACAATAATAATAATACGGCATTGGTATCGTTTAATAGAATTAGCAGTGCAGGACCTAATATCAATCAGCTGGATGAAGTTATTTCTGAAATTAATTCTGAAGTTCAGAATAATGGCTCATAAGATAATGATGCCAGAGTAAGATTGGACCCTGTAGCCATATCTACCGCCAGTTGAAAGTGTTAACAATGGAACATTTTCTCCATTTCTTTGAATGGGGGCCAGACCCAAAACCCATTCAAATTCCGTCAACAATTCTACCAACAATCAGAATTACAGGGGCAGGAAGTGAGAAAGAGTGAGAGGCAAATAAATGAAGATTGTTTGTCAGTATCTTCCTGTCCAGTATATAATTTGTCAGAACATATTTTCACTGAAAATGAACTTGAGGTGTTGTCAAAAGGCTTCACCTTTATTCCTACCAGATGAGAAAATTATACTGTCTTAATTGTAGATTTTAAACTGTTTCTTTGCAAACTTAACCTTAAGTATGTTTTACATGATGTGAACCAAAGCTGTAAGTATTCTATTAGCAGACCAAGTACTTTTGATCCTCCTTTGAATAACACTCTAAAGGTTTTCTATAAAGCCTGTGAAAATGATTTTCAAAAATTATCATCTAATAAGCCTATCAGAAAAAACAAATTAAAATACAGTGAACAAAAAGCTTTATTTGACTTTTGTAACTGCAGGGATTTGAGATGTAGGAAAGCCAAAAAATGATGTGGTCTTGTGGTTACCGAGGGAATACTATACAAAGAAGAAATGCTTAAGTTGTTAAACAGTCCTAATCATTACAAAAAGGCATCTAAGAACATTGTTAGGATTTGTTTTAAGAATGCTGATTCATGTTTGTTTGAACTGTTCAGTAATAAATATATTGATTTTTTTACCTTTAAATTTTTAGTAGTAGAACAACCTGAATTAGGCAGAGTCTTTGGAATTCCTAAAGTTCACAAAGATGCAACCCTCCCCCCATAGACTGATCAGTTTTGCTCCTAAACAAAAAAACAGCATTTCCTATTTTTTGGACAAGCTTTTGAACCCAGTCGTTCAGCAAAGTAAATATTATTTCAGAGATTGCTGGACTTTGCTGAACAAACTTAAGGAATATCAGTTTACAGGGGATGAAAGCATTATGTGCATCTTGGATGTTAACTCATTATATACCAGCACAGATCATGAGGAAGGACTAGAATTTGTGAAGCTATATTTAGACAAGGTTAGTAAATTTTACAAATTCCATGTTAATACAATCAGCACTTTATTAGACCTTGTTTTTCTTTTTTTTTTTCTTTTTGAGAAAGATATATATTGTCGAAACAGTGGAGTTGCTATGGGGACTAACGTAGCCCCCTCTTTTCTAACATTGTCATGTGCTGGTGGGAATGGGCTTTTTTGAGTCATTGCCTTTATTCAAATATGTGAGATTTTACAAGCGTTATATTAATGACTTTTTTTTTTATTGGGGGGGGGTAACACTGAGACACTGAAAGATTTTTTTAGAGAAATTAATAGTAGCATTTCTTAGTTACAATTCACTTTAGGTGGATTAGGGAGTAAAGTATAATTTTTAGACCTGCACATTGTTATGGATATTGGATCCTATTGCTTTTCCTAGCAATGTACATAGGAAGAACACATTTATAAATAATTATCTGCACTTTTGTAGTCACCATCCTTGGCAAATGAAGTTTAATGTTTTTAGGGGGCAAGTGTTCTTTTTAAACAGGATAATCAGTGGAGATTCAAATTTCAGAATGACGTTTTGGGTTTGATCAAAATGTTTATTGCAAGAGGTTAAGTGACAAACTTTTGGGTGATTGCCAAAGAGGTTAGTGACAAAAGATGGACTTGTTTTCCCCCTATTCTTAATAAAGGAATTTCATTTAATAACAACAAAACTTGAGATTTGAATGGTGCAGATCAAGCAAGTATATGTACATGGGCCGATTATTAGAGATGTTATTAAACAAAACTGCAGAACTATTCAGGGGAATACAGAATTAGTCAAAGTATTAGGAGACTGTCCGCAGTTTGTATTAAAAAAAAAGCGAACTTAAAACAGATGTTAGAACACAATTTTCTGAAAGAAGAATACTTTGTCAGCAGTACTATAGGAACTTTTTTGCATGCGGACACTGTAAACAGTGTCGTTATATTAGCAATAGTAACTGTATTACTTTAGCACATTTGAATAACAAAGTTATTTGTGATCAGAAAAGATATTCCTGTCAAAGTGAAGGTATAGTTCACATTGCCCTTTGTAGTAAGCGTTCCCAGTTTTATATTGGTAAGTGTGTGAGGAAGCTGAGGTTGAGAAAACATGAACATTTATCTGCTACTAAAAAGTAGATCTTAACTCTTTAACTAGGCATAGCTCTGTGTGGGGTTTCAGAAACTTCATTTCGGTATTTTAGAGCAGGTTAATCAAGAAGGTTTCATTTCAGGATGTAATAATCTCCTTGAGGTCCAGGAATTTAAGTGACAGATTATGCTTAAAGGAGACAAATTCCCAGGCCTCAATGAAAGTATAAATATAAAATGTTTATTAAAAATGAAATAATTTAGCATGTATTTGCACTTTAAAGTTTTCTGGATTTATTTTTAATTTACAGCATTTTTAAGAAAGCTTTTTCTTTTAATAAACATTTTTGATGGTTTTATAAAACCAGTAGGAAAATAGCTGTAGTAGGCAGTGATGGTCCTGGGTTAGAGACTTGGTAGTATCCACACCTTTCAGCCCCAGAACATGGACTGAAGATCCAAAGGTGGTGGCGTCTCCATATTCATAAAGGATATGCACATCGCCAGACTAGTAGCCCAGCATAACACATCGGAGATACTTCAGGTACAACTAACAGTGGGTAAGACAGCGATTCAGGTTGTAGCCCGCTTTAGGTCCCCAACCATGTCCCAAGACTCTCACTCCATGTTCATAAGCACCCTGGAAACTTTTAGGGTCCAACCCAACATTCTCGTACTGGGTGGCTTCAACTATCCCTCCATCAACTGGTAAAACTACTCATGCACGAATACACTTGCCCAACGCATCCTGGAATTCATTAATTCCAATGCGCTGGACCAGCTCATTCTTACCCCCACTAGAGGAAGCAGCATCCTTGACCTGGTTATTACTAACATGGTCAACCATCGCTCAACAACAATAGTCAATTCTTCCCTGATTAGATCCGACCACAAACTAATTACCATGGAAATCCACATCTCACCAACACCACCAACAAAGATAACCACCATGAAAAACTTCTCCAAAGCTGGCTTTGGGCTCCTAAAAACAGAGGTGGCTTACTTCACAGCACCCATGCAAATGGAGAATAGGTGCATGACTGCTGAATCGTACACCAATGCACCATACGAACACGTGCATAAATGCATGGAACTAGCCATACCCAACAGAACCAAGATGTACTCCTCCAAAAAAGGAAGCCAATCTGGTGGTCCCCGGCCATTAACAAACTCTACAACAGAAGGAAGAAACTGTTGCAGAAAAATGTGAAGTCCTAGGACTGGAAAAACTCCCTTATTAGGCTCAACAAAAAGTTGAGATCCCTCATTAAAACCTCTAAAGCTAGCTATGAAGACAGAATTGTGACAGACACTAAAAACAATCACAAAGCCTTCTACAGTTATATCAAGACTCTCCACGGCAATACCCAGATTTGCACCGAGTTACTGCACAATGGCACCTCCTATATTGAGCCAACAGATATTGCCAACATACTGGCCGACAGATTCAGTGCCAACTTTATCCCTCTCCCCCACCTAAAGGACCAATCACAATACCAGAAGAATGCCAGGTACTCAGAATTACTGCAGCACAGGTTAAAACTACATTGTCCATGGCCAAGAATACAGCTTCCATAGGACTCAATATCCCTGGCTGTGTTCTACTTGAACTACACAGTGAACTGGTACCACATCTGTGTGCCCTGTTCAATCACAGCCTCGCCTCAGGCTTTGTCCCTACAGAATGGTGCACTACTACAGTCATCCCTCTCCATAAAGGGGTAGTGACTACAGACCCTGGGAATTATCGCCCCATTAGCATGATGAGTCTGATATGTAAGGCTATGAAGCGCATCATCAGGGACCTAATTAACAAGAATAGAGAGAATCTTCAAACTCTGGATGCCACACGATTTGGTTTTGTGAAGGGTAAATCATGTCTGCTCAACCTGGATGACTTCTTTGAGTCAGTCATCAGAACTGTGGATTAGGGCCAGGCAGTTCATACAGTCTACCTCGATCTGGCCAAGGCCTTTGATACCATTCCCCACTCAGGAATTATTGATAGACTCACCAAACTAGGCATCCACCCCTATATCACTAGGTGGGTTGCAAACTGGCTCACAGATAAAATTCACAGTGTGAAAGTAGCAGACTCCAAGTCATACTGCAGACCAGTCATGAGTGGAGTCCCACAGGGATCGGTCCTGGGTCCTCTCCTGTGTGGCATCTACTTCTCAGAAGTCCAGGCCAACACGGAGGGACTCTGGCTTACCAAGTTCGCTGAGGATTGCAAGCTGGGAGCCATTAACTCCCCAAGTGATGTAGACATCCTACAGAAAGGCCTCACTGAGACCAATGACTGGTGTCAAAACTGTGGCCTTAAGTTTAATGCCAAAAAGTGCATCGTCATTCCCTTTGGGAAAAAACTCAGTTCCCACTAATTACCACATTGATGGTAGCCCACTGAACAATTAAGGCGTTATAAGAGATATGGGGACATATGTTGACAGCAACCTCTCTTTCAACCACTACATTGCCACTGTGGTCAGAAAGTCCTATGTGGCACATCTCATTACCAAGGGTTTTGCATCCAGGAAGAAAGAGGTCATCATCTCTCTCTACTCTTCCCTCGTTAGGCCAATCATCAAGTATAATGCCCCTAAACACCTGCAACAGCTGGAAAGGCCACAAAAGTACCTCACAAAGAGGATCCTAGGCCTTAAACACATGCCCTACATGGACAGACAAAAAACTCCAGCTTCTCTCTGTCTCATATCGTCTATTAAGAGATGATATCTGCTTGACTTACAAAGCCATGTCTCACCCAGCCCTGCTAGAAAAGTTACACCTAAAGAAATCCCAATACCTCCACACCACACACTCCAGGGACCTCAACCTCATTACCACAATCAACAGAATATGCTAGAAAGACAGGTTCATAACCCAGAGACTGCCCATGCTCTGGAATAGACTTCCTATACATGTCAAGCAGAGCACCTCACTGGCCCTTCAAGAGAAATCTTTATGAGTGGATGGGAAATAGAAAGTTCACCCCAGGGATCACTCCAGTGGCTCTACTTGATAGAGGCACCAGGAACTAATGGCGGCATGATGCCAGGGCACTTCTATGGGCTAGGCTTGTAAAGGCTCCAGGGCCGTTGGCCTAGTACACAACTCTGAACCTATGATGATGTGATTGAGTTAATGCATGTGATTGTGTGTCGGCAGTTTTTGGCAGAAAGCAACTTTGTTTTTAAATTGTTTCATTTGAACAATATGTTACATTTCTGTAGAAGTTCCATTAAAAATAAGCAAGGAATGAAAGTGCTAATTTTAGTCTCCTCTCTTCAGTCCAGTACTTAAGTAGTTATTCAACCAGGTTTTGGTGTACAAGTGTATTAGTATTTGACCTCTGTCTAGTGCAGATAAAAGGTATATTAATGGTTGTTTATATATTATTTATTTATTTATATTGTCATAAATGTCATTTCTCTAAACATCTTGACAACCAAGTAGCACAGACAGAACTGCTTAACCTCATATGAAAGCTCTCAGATGGATGAACAAAATGCAGATGACAGTAGGTGTGTAACTTGAGTGGCTGCTAAGATATTTTAAGTTGCTTACAAAATATTGCTAACATAATAGTTATTCTGTTTACTGTGATTTATAAAATTCTGTTTAAGACTTAGAACCTAAAGAATGCTACCACTTTATAAATAGTTTGTGTTGAGCAGTTTGACATTTACACTTTTTTAGTAACTTCTCGGTTTCTAGAGATATAAATATTTGTTTGAAATGCGAGGACAGTTTTATTCTTTCAAAAAACTTAGGCTTGTTACAGTACAGACATCCAGAGCTCCACTGGAGGGAATGAGTCAAGCTAGACAGAAGTGGGTTTTAAAGGAAGGGTGCCACAGATGGGACACAAAGTCAGGATAGGGCTAGCCACCTCAACACAAAGACCTGTCATGAGTGGAGTCTCACAGGGCTCAGTTCTGGGGCCATTCTTACTTGGCATCTACTTCTAAAAAGTCAAATCAAATGTCAAGGGCCTAGGGTTGACCAAGTCTGTGGATAACTGCAAACTGGGAACAGTCACTGACTAACCCACAGAAACAGCAATTCCATGGAAGGTTGTAGGAGTCATTGACAAAAATCTAAAGACCAAGAAAGTGCATTACTGTGTCCTTTGGAAAATTAGCTACCCCTAGGAATTATCACTTTGTCAATAAACCTCTACGAGTTCACACAGTAGTCAGGGATTTGGGCACTTATGTTTACAGTAACCTAGCTTTTCACCAACACATGTCCACTGTTGTGAGAAAGTCCTTCTATATTGCACAGCTTATAAATAAAGGGAATAGCATCTAGGTCCAGAGAGGTCACTGTCTTATTTTACTCAGCTGTCATTAGACCCATCATAGAGTACAACACCCCCTTTGGTATGTACCTGCTTGTGCACTTGCAGCAACTGGAGCAGCCACAGAGGTTCCTTACACAAAGAATAGTGGGCCTAGGGCATATAACTTACATGGATCTATGCCTCAAACAGAATACAAAGAGGCAACCTTTTCCTGTCTTATAAGATATCCAGAGACCCAGTACTAATGAACCTACTGCACATCCACAAGTCAAATAATAATCGAAATGCCCAGTCCTGATACCTAAACCTCTTCTGCAACATAAACAGTATGGTGTGTAGGGACAGGTACATATCCCAGAGGATACCATTACTATGCAACCTACTCCCCATATATGTAAAACACAGCCTTTCCATGATCCTATTTAAGCATAATTTGGTCCAGTGTATGGAAATCAGGAAATTTACCTCAGAACTGATATCCATCCTTCTAATGAACACAGCAGTGCTTAAACATGACCCCTAATACACTAAAGACACAAATCAAACAAATAATGGCAGAGGAACAAACAAAGGTTATAATGAATCTTAAGATAAATCACCCATATGGCACATGGGTTACCCAGTACCAAGAAGTGCAAAGATTTAAATGTGGAGAAGACTTTAGATACGGAAAAAGTGGTGGGAGTTAAACTGGAAGGGAAGAAGGATATCCTCGGAAGTTAAACATAATGTATAAACCACCCACTGAACATGACACAGAATTATGACAACATGCTTTACAGCAACAAACCAGGATAAAAAAAGAAGGTAGCAGAACTGTAGTTAGGTAGGTTGAACTGGTAAGTATTTGAGCAAACAGAAAAATACAGAGGCTTAAAGTGAAAACCAAAAGGATGCTGGGTTGCTTAGCTAAGGAACCAGATATGACAGGCATGTTGAAACCATCTTATCATTGAAAACAGCACAAATATTAAGTACTACTTTAGAAATCATGTATGAAAAAGAATATTTGTATTGTATAGATTATACGATGAAGAACTATCACAATGGGTGGTGATGGAGCAGCTGCGATATAAAGAAATATTCCTGTGCGAGGCATGCACACATAGGGTAAGAAAATCATGAAGTGGGGATGTGATATAGGCTTATTGCATTATCCATGGTAAAGAGAGAGGGGTAATACAAAAGATGAAACAGAATGGGGTATGAGGGGACACAGCTAGCAACTCCAAGTTCTCACTTAAAAATCATGTGCAACTGTTTTAACTTATCTTCAAAAATAGTCTTTATTCTGATATGACAAGGGGGGTGTTTCACCCTGTGAACCTCATTTATTTTTTTGTGCCTGTAATTTATTTCATTATATTTGCAGAGTCACAAATTTTTGCATGCCACAGAATTCAACTGGCAGTACTTCTCGACTACATGTCATCACCGTAATGATGACATATTGGGTTTTCCTTGTACTTCCCTCTCTTTATGTTGTCCACAGTCTTTGGACAAAGTGATTCGAATGTTCATACTTTGTTCTGCTGATGATGTTAGGGCTATTCTCTGTGAAGGCAACAATGCCAGTATTGTAAAAGCCAGAAGTAGTAGCTGGATTGAACCCACTCAAAGTAATGCAGGCTGTAAATCACCACACAGTTGTAGAATGCAGAATCTACTTTATTCATTTCAGAACATAAAAATCCCAAGGATGAGTGCTTTCATCCAGAAAGGTCTAGATTTCATCAGACAATTTACCCCACATAGTTACTTCCTTTTTATAGAGTTCAAACAGGAAGTTCCACCCAGTTATGAACTAATCAATTATGTCATTAAAAGCACAATATTTACAGTCACTGAATTTAAAAAGCAGACAAAATATACAAACTGAAAAAGTTCATGGAAAACACCACCCTAAAAAACACACTATATATAAGCACTGCTCCAATAAATGCGTGTAATTAAATACTAAAAACTAGATATAGTAGAAAATGTTAAGAGAAATAAATACACTAACATAATAAATATTGAACATGTGAATTATTTAAAATGTTAAAATACATAATGGAGAAATATTTTTTTTTATCTTTCCAATGCCTTCAGTTTTTTTTTTCTCAATAATTTTTATTTATTCTTTACATCAAACAGAGCAGTAAATGACAAATATCACATACAGGAAGACCATATGAACATTAAGCAATTGTTATATATTGAAAGAAATATAAAAGTAGGTTGATTAATCAAACAATACTATTTACACTATATACATAGATGCTTTCACAATTCGGTCTAGCAAGACAAGGAGGAAGAAATGGGTTGTTTTACAAGAGTTATTACAAGTACAATATAAAGAGAAAAAGGAAAATTACTTGTAGGTGTTAGGGATATATGATGTTGTATAAGAGCTCTTAGTCATAATAAAGTATGGGCTTTATTGTCGTTTATGCAAGAATAGTATTATAGATCTGTTCTCATAACTTCCTAAATTTGATATTTTTGTCCCTTTTATTAATTATTATTTTTTGGGCTAATAAATGTTTGATCGCCATTAATCTGAAGTTCTCCCATGAGTTATTAGTTGAGTTAAGCCAGTTGGTCGCTATACAGAGTTTCATTAAGAGAAAGATATTAATTAGGGTAATTGCTTGTTTTTGGGGGATATTATTTGGAAGGATATGTAGTAAAGTAAATTCCCAAGTGAGTGTAGTTGTTTGGTAGCCCGTTTTTTGTAACTGAAATTTAAGGGAATTCCAAAGTTTAAATACACATTTACAGCTCCAGAAAAGGTGGATTATGTCGGCAATTTGATCTTTACAGTATGGACAGAGTGGGGATTTCATAAGGTTAAATTTATGTAGAATAGCAGGAGTGAAATACACATTGTTGTAGATCATAAGTTGAGTAAAAGCCAATTTCTGAAGGGATACAGATTTTACTGTTAGGTTAATTGCCTGAATCAACTGATGGTTGTCAGTGTGAGACATGTTTTTTCTTCAATATACAGAAATGAGGATATAATCCTTGAATTTAATGTCTTTAATCATTTTATATGTAAATGTAGTAATTTTTTTTGTTGAGGGGACAGTCTTCCAAAGTAAGTTACAAGTTGCTAAATCTTCATTGTTTATGTTAGAACTGTGTAAGTAGCTGATACATAATTCTTTAATCTGTCTCAGGATCAGTAAGTATGATTTAGGGAAGTTCAATTGTTCCTGCAGTTCTTGCACAGGACAATTTAAATATGGATATACGTCTTGTATTGTTATGTTTAGAAGACGAGGGAATTGGTTTAGCTTTAAAGTTTGGTTATTTATTTTAAGGTTAGGGTTTTTATGTAAGGGTTGTAATGTCATCATAGCTTGTAAAAGGTTTAGAGATTTGAAGAGTTTTTGTGTTAGTATGATGGAATGTTTGAGGGGTTCTATTAAGTTACAAGATTTCATAAAACTGGTATTTAGAAATGGTAATGTTTTGGGATTAATGTCTAGGCTTTTAGTATGATTGTGGTAGATTCTAATCCAATTTGGGCACCAGGCATTGTCTTTTGGGTTGTATTCAGCTATACGTAAAACTCTATTGGTGTTTATGATTAAGTAGTATGTCTCAAAGTTTGGAAGGTCTAGTCCACCTTTATTTTTGGGAATTGTTAGTTTGTCATACGAGATTCTATTTTTTTTTTGGTTCCCAAATGAATTTTGCAAGCTCGGTGTGTATTTGCTTAAAGAAGTTGTTGGGTATGGTTATCTGGGAATTCATGAAGATATATAATAATCTGGGTAAGATATTCATTTTAATTACGGAAACTTTGGCCAAAAACGGTAGCTTCAAATTTTTCCATCTATTAAGGTCTAGTAAAATGTCTAGCCATTTTTGCTTTATGTTGTTTGAGTAGAAATCCTTATTGTTTGTAGAGAATGTGATACCTAAGTAGTTAATTACTTCTTCAGTTTTTAATTTCCCTATGAATGGTAAAAGAGAAAATGGTTTAGGAGTTTTAAGGGGAAAATGCTAATTTTTTTTAGGTTTAATTTGTAATTCGATATCAGCGAAAAGTGTTCAATAGTGGATAAAATTTTGTTGATGTCCAAGATTGGTGTGGTACAATAAATATTCAGGTTGTCAACAAAAGCCGATAGGAAGATTTTGGTGTTGTGGATTATTGGGGGATTGTGGTATGTGTTTTGTTTTATATTTAGGAAAAGAGGCTCAAGGTATAAGTTAAAAAGTAAGGGAGATAAAGGGCAACCTTGACAGGTTCCATTTTTAATAAGAATCCTATTTGAGCAGGTTCTGTTAATGTAAAGAGATGTATAGGGATTATTATATAATATTTGTAGGGTTTTAATAAATGTTTGGGGTATATTGAGGTAAGGTAAGGTTTGGAATAAAAATTCTAAATTTACTCTATCAAAGGCTTTATGGGCATCAATGATAAGAGCATATAAATTTAGATTATTTTGACTGGCATATGAGATTAATGTATTAAGTGTTAATGTATTATCGCTCATTTGTCTAGTTAATGTAAAGCCAGACTGTTCTGGGGAAATAATTTTATCCATAATATTTTTCAGTTTGTTTGCTAGCATGGATGATAATATCTTAGTGTCGATGTTTAATAGTGATATGGGTCTATAGCTATCTGAGTTTTTAGGGTCAGCTTTTTCTTTAAGTATAAAAATTGTTTTGGATGCATTAAAGTGTATATCAGAGATTTCATTATTTATTATATAGTTCAGTATATGGATATAGAATTTGGGCTATGATGGGGTAAAAAGTTTTATAAAATTCTGTAGTAAAACCATCTGGGCTGGGGGCTTTATGTAATTTCATTTGTTGGATTGTTGAGGTTATTTCTTCCATAGAGATGGGTTCACTTAATTTCTCTTGTTGATTTAAATCTAATTTTGGGAACTTGACATTTTGGAAAAAACATGATTTATCATCTATTGAGGGTAGAGTTATTTGTTCTCCATAAGTTTGTGTGTATATTAGTTCGAATGCTTTAATGATGCCTTCATTTTTAGTAAGGTGTTTGTCCTGATAGAGAATTTCAGATATTTGAGAGGTGGATTTGGTTGGGTTTATAATTCTGGCTAGTGCTCGGGAAGGAGTAGTTTATGATTATGTATAAGGTAAAGATCCTTTTGGAGTTTGAAGATTTCTGTTTCTGTTTGGGTATTAAAATTAGTTACTAGCTCGTGTTCAATTAGTTGTATTTTGGTCTCCAACTCCTGTTCCTCTTTGAGTTGAACTTTTTTATAGTAAGCTGCTTTTTTAATACAAATTCCCCTAATTATCTCTTTAGTTGCCGCCCATTCAATATCCAGAGGTACTTGAGAATTCGGAATGTTTGATAGAGTTGACTTAAGAATGATTTTAATTTCATCGATTTACTCTTTTTTGTTTAGAAGATTGGGATTCAGGGACCAATTACAACCTGTTTTTATTATAGAGTTTTTGAGATTTCCATTAATATTTAGAGTAATTTTGGAATGGTCTGAGAGGTATCTAGTGTGTATACACAATTTTGGATCTAAGGTGATGAGTGCTTCAGAGATTAAAAAGAAATCTATTCTCGACCACATCTTATGACAGTTGGAGTAGAACGTGAATTTACTAGGAATGCCTTCAGTTTTAAAATTGGGCTAATGAAAATATGCTCATTCAGGCCTGGCCAGTTCCCAGCATTCAAACGTAATTGCCAGTATAATTCTCTTTTCGCAAGTAATAGTGACCATGCACCACCCCTCATGTTGGTACTTATATTATCTATAATAAAAAATTGGAACTTATGGTCATTGCTCTCCAAAACATGTTTGCTAAGAGAATTAGTTTCTTTTTTATTCCTTATGTCATATAGGTGTTCATTTATGTGATTTTTTTAACTTTCTATCAGTCTTACCTATGTAAAAGCAAGAACAGGTGGTACACATAGCACACTAAATAACTTTCACAGAGGTACAATTCTATTTCTGATTGATTCTGATTTCGATATTATTGATGTCAAAAATATTGCCTTCTTTTATGTAACTGCAATAATTACATCTGCCACATTTGTTCATAGAACCTGACCTATGGTTTGAGTAACAGTTACTGCTCTCAAATATGTTTTTCATATTCTTGCCTTTCCTATATACCATAATAGGTTGCAGTCCTACTAGTGGTCTGATGTTCTTACCATGTCTCAAAATAGACCAGTTTTTTGTTAAGATGTTTCTTAGTATGTAACTATCTTGAGTGAATACAGTGATGAAAGAAGTCTTATAATCATTCTTACTTGCAGCAATGTTAGTTTCTTGTTTACTGGTGGAAGGACCACTGTCAATCATATTACAAGAAAGTAAAGGTACATAAAACCCAGGCTCTCTCTTGTTAACCACCTCAATCATTATATCACTAATGAACTTACAAGGATAGCCTCTTTTTTGAAACATAGCTTTCAAGTTGTCACATTCATCTAAAAATTCATTAATACCAGATACCATATGAACTGCACACACAAACTTGTCCCTTAACTATTGCTTTCTTTTGTTTGACCGGGTATGTGCTAGAAAAATGCAGTAGTGAGTTTGAATACATGCGTTTCCTAAAGATTTTTGAAACAAACATCTTATTTTCATAATCCTTTTCCAGTAATATGTCTAAAAAGGAAATTTTGTCAAGGTCTCTGGTATAGGTGAACTTTAGAAATTCTGTGGTGGCTCCAATATCGTTTATAAAATCATCAATAGCATCAACGGGTCCATCCCACAGAACAAACATATCATCCAAAAACCTGGTGTAAAATTTGATGTGCTCAAAATAACATGAAGGAAAAAGAAATTTCTTCTCCTATTGCCTAACTACAATATTTGCATATAAACCACCACATGCAGACCCCATAGCCACTTCTTGTTGTAAGTAAATGTCTTTGTTAAACAAAATGAAGTTGTTTTTAAGGACAATTTCCATCAGTTGTGAAAAGACCAAGACCCGGAAGTGTCAGATATCTTTTTCATATAAGAAATCTGTAAACCACTTCAAACCAATTGCGTGAGTTATGACTGAATAAAGGTCCTTAATATCGATAGTAATAAAAACAAAAGTGTTCTTGAAAGGTATCTCATCTATAGCTTGTAAGAATCTCCATGAATCCTTGCAGATATGTGTCTCACTCAATATGTATTCTTTTAACTTGTTTAGATATCTTGCAAGGGGGGTGGGTAATGGACCTCTTGGAGTCTACAATTGGTTGCATGGGTGGTTGGCTAAGATTTTTATGCAATTTTGGCAGCCCAAACACGACTGATATTTTAGGGTAGGGAACAGAGAGAAAATTAAGCACATCATTAGAAATTGAACCCTCTACAAATAAATCTTGGGAGTTCATTCCTTATATGCTAGTAAGAAGTGTTCAATTCATTAATGGATGATTTTAAATATGCTTTTCCTTCTAGAATACAAAGCATTTTCTTGTTATAATCCTCATAGTCCATCAAGACAACACCTCCACCTTTTCCAGGTTTCATAATTCTAATAGTTTGGGAAAAGATTTTTATTTTGTTCATTACCTTTTTCTCATTCATGTCAGAGTTCCTACTAGAAAGCTTAGAGTTGTATATCTAACACACATATGTTCTCAAAAAGTTGGACAATGGGATGAAGTGGGGGGGTTATATGTACCTGAGATGGCTAAAGGGCTGACAAAGGAACCAGGTGCAGAATTTTTTAAAAAGAATATTCAAGTTCAGCTTTTGTGTATATATTCTTAAATCCATACGAGTATTAGAAACATCTAGGGGCTGTGGGGGTACAGAGATGAATCCTGTGGCAAACAAATCACAGCGTTCAGAATTAACAGCAATGCTGGAAAAATTATACACATTAAAGTCACCTAAAGTGTTGGTAACTATGTGGCAGGGTGGGAGTAAATGGTCCCTATTATCACCTAAATTGTTTGGTGGTGAATGCAACAAATTAAAGTCACATTTACATCCTGTTGTTCCAGGACTGGTACTTCTTCCCCCCTCTGTTCACCCCCCCCCATTCCAGTGGTTGTTCCTGTTCATTGGGGCCATATCCCAATTGTTGTCCTGGACCAACAGGATTTAAATGTGATTTTAACTAAATTGCTGCATTCACCACCAAACAATTTAGGTGATGATATGGGCCATTTACTCCCACTCTGCCACATAGTTACCAACACTTTAGGTGACTTTAATATGCATAATTTCTGGCTTTTGTGTTTATCTGCTTCAGTTTGTACTTTGTGACTTCTTTGAATGCCAGTATTGTAGCAACACAGATATGTTTTAAAAAAGTAAATAATACGTTGAGTAATGCTGTGGGGGGGATTGCGGTATTGTAACAGCCCTCTTATGTTTAAGCACAAGAATGAGTGAAAAAGTGAAAAGAACTGGTGGGCCAAGGGCCAAAGTGAAGAACTAGTTTTGCTCTTATGCTTGTTGAAGTTAGCTCCAGCAACATGCTTTACATTAATGTACATTTTTGGTAAGATATGAAGCCTGTAACTGGCATGCCTATCAAAGGTTTGCCAGAAAGCTATTCACTCTGACATGATGTCAGCATGTCAAAAAGAACTGGAACTTTCTGCAGAGGAATCAGCAAGGAACAAAGCACATTGTTACTGTGGAGAGCACTCTCTTGTACGGATTTTCATTTAGAAGAAAATAATACTTAGGATTTACTATGAGCACCAAGAAAGGCAAGCTAAGCAGCTATGGGGAAAACTTTTTAAGAATGGTTACCAAGCTTCGATTTTGGCAATGTGCATATCTTTAAGAAAATGTCATTTCACTGAAAAGATAGGCAAACCCAGGAATGCACTGCAAAAGACAATGGTGGAGTGTAGTTTAACACAGGAATTCACTGATGCCTGGGGCAGATGGAGTGTGTGGGAGGGTGATGATGGCAGTGGAAGAAGGATAGCTAAAAATCAGCTATCTGCAGCACTCGAAGAGGCAGGATAAATCATAGCTATTCTTCTGTCTGTTCTTGTATGTTCAAATGTATGCATCTTTGTACATTTGATGGCTGACTCTCTTCCTTATAAACTACTACCATAGTCTTTAACTCCTTCCCATAATTCCCAGTGATACACTTTATATGCAGTTTGGACTACTGGACTTTGCTAGGCTGCATTTTCATCTTCACCTTTCTTTCATCCCTTAATGTCATTTCACATCCTCTCCAAATTACTGATTCCTACTTCCTTGCTTTGTCCTCAAAAAAAAATGAGAACAAAAGAGTCATTATCTTGTATTGTTTCACATTTAAAAGGTCATTCATCTTCTCCGCTGAGTGTTTCTTCAGCTTCTATCCAGTCTCCTTTCCTGTCTGCACTGGACTTTGTCATTCTCTACTGTAAAACTGTACTTCATGTCTAACCTTGCCTATCACCTTTATATTTCTTGAGCACTCCCCAGACTCAGAACAGTTATTTTCCACTTAAACCTTTGCTTATTTAGGTGTTACTGACATTGCCCAAATCAGTGTTTACTGCATTGGTTCCACATTACCTTGTCTTGCTTTGGCTACACTTACAGCATTATGAAGTCTAGCTGTTAGAAGTGCTTCTACCTGCAGGCTTGTACCAGGCTGTTGCTGTACTTAGGCCATTCAAAATGAGCGCGCTGTTAGGTGATTTCTGTGGCATTTACTTTAGAATGTTGCTGAATGCATAGCATATCAAGTGTTTTTAAATATTATACATCACATGGTGGTCTGCATTACAAGCTGGGAAACATTAGTGCATGTAGCAGTTATATCCTTACAAAAGGTGTGTGTGTGTGTGTGTGTGTGTGTGAGAGAGAGAGTGTGTGTGTGTGTGTGTGTGTGTGTGTGTGTGTGTGTGTGTGTGTGTGTGTGTGTGTGTGTGTGTGTGTGTGTGTGTGTGTGTGTGTATATATATGTGCGTGTGTGTATGTCTATATTTGCATGCAAGTGTGTTATGTAGGCGTCAGAATAAAAAGCAATAATAGCATCCAGAAAGAAAATACTTAAATTCACGAGTGTTCATTCTGCACCTGTTGGCCAACAGCTTAGTTAAAAGAATCTTTGCTCTGTAGGAACTTGGTTACCATGGTATCTGCCCAAAGAGACCTGCCTACTGGATATCATTCTGAGTGCTGATGGTTTCCCAGCTGACAGCAAATGCATTATTTTTTATCAGGGTAATACAAGCAGCAAGTAAAATGTGAAATGGTAACTGAGGCTACATCAGTTATATAAAATATGTGTTAATGAATAAAATAAAAGTGTATGGTATAAAAATGAGCTTACATTAATCTATATGACAGAGCACTTGCAATACTGTAAGAGGCTATAAATGCCAAGTGCCTCATGAACTTTGCTTTGAATGCAAATATCCTAAAGTGAAGCAGAACTACATGGTTTACCATACAATATACAACCTTTATCTTTGGTTATAGGTGGGAATGTGGTAGGGATCTATCATTTTATCTATACTCCCTTTATTCCCATCCTGGACAGAAGTCTATACCTCTCAACTATTCAGATTTTTGCAGAATGTCCAGATTTTTGCCTGATATATTTGGGCTGTTCCTTGAAAATTTATGGCTTTCTCAAAAATCACTAAAGATTGAAGTTAATAAATAATGACATACATTTGAAATTCGTACTTCATATCCTTCAGAAAAAGCATGCTAAGGCAAAATCCAACTATTCTAGCTACTTTCTAAGTTTATAAGAACAATATTTAAAATCTGTCCCTATTTTTGGGCCTTTGTCCTCCTGTTATTTAAGTCTTTGTCCAGATTTCTTGCATTAAAAGGTTGAGAGGTATGGATAGCACTACAGTTATCTGTTTCATGTTATCTGAAAAGTTTACTGTGATTATTAAACTGTATTTTGCTACTATGGTATTCCTTTTACATGTATATTAAATCGTCCCATCATGATTGAAAATGAGTGGTTACTAGCATACACCAATTGTTTATGAAATAATTACTCAGCAAGTATCCGAGTAATTTCTTCTGTCACTTTTTGTTTTTTGTCAAATCACCTATTTGTCTTCTCAAAAAGCATCTGGGACATGGTAAACCTGAATGTTCAAGTCTTCCTCATATAAGCTTGCATGAGATCATTAAGTCAGAACTATTTTCTTAGTTAAGCATTTCACAGCCATGTTTACCCATTCTTAGGTGGTGATTGTATCGTTGGTATGTACAAAATGAATTCTCCACATGTGCTTTTGTTATTAACATTTTGCATTCCTTTACTCCATTTCAGATCTTTGACTTTTATACTAATGTGTCACAATAAGAGCCCTCCTTACATGGGGCTCTGTGACCACGTGTAAAGCATCCAGTTAGCATTTAAATCACCAGCTGGGTGGATGTGTAGACTAGAGTTAAAAAAATGCTCTTCCACCCAAAACTGGACTTTTTCTTGCCCCATCACCCCCCTAGTCTCTTATCTATCTTCTTTCTCCACGTTTCCCTGAATATACCTTAGGGGATGCTACTACTTGGTAACCTAATTGGTGTTTCAGTTACTTCTCACATGGGTGTTAGGCACAAAAAGGTAGTTTTACTCATGGTAAGCAACAGGGTAAAATCACTGCAAACTGTTAGTGTGCACTTTCAGAGATACAGCAGTACCTAAACTGTATCATTAAGGATGTAGGTAGAAATCCATGTAAACCCATACACTACCCTCACAGGGTCCAGAAATAGGAAACACCTCTGAATTTTAAAAAGTAGTGGGAGATAAAGAAAACTTGCACAAGACCCATGCTCTCTTCCAGCATTCCCCAGACGCAGAAGACAAAAAAGACTGTAAAACAAGAGGAAGTATTTTTAAGAGAAATTATGAGATTTGAAAATGTATTGAAGTGCTTACAGATAATAATACAAACAGTAGCGTATTTCAAACATGTGAACTAGTTTGTACCCAGAATGCAAGCATGTATACATTGCAAAATATACCCCAATAACAGTTGGTAAGGGCTTACCTACCTTTTGGAAGAAGCTGCATTAATGTGTAGAGCCAAATTAATTTGAAGGATAGGCTATAAATAGTTTTGTATGGAGAATTCCTAAATGCCCTTAGCTGTCATCAGCCAGCATCTAAGCTCTCATCTAGTAGCCAAAGAAGGCAGGCTTCTGCCCACATGAGGAGTACTCAATGTAAAGTACACAGACCACAGTGTGTACATTCAAGTGGATGTCAGAACTACCTTCGCCATGAAACAGTAATTTGTCTTGAGGACTACCTTATCTCTGTGAAAGAAAGTGTAGACCTTGTCCACAAAACAAGTCTGTAGTTCACGGACATGCCTGACACATAAAATAGCAACCAGAAGGTGTTTCCTAAGTGAATTGGTCAAAACTGGTACATTAGCATATCTGTACATGCACTTACATTTTAGTAAGGGTTAAGTAGAGCTGGAGAATCAGAAAGCAAAAAATTCCAAAGAATCAGCAAAACAGAAGGAAAAAGAGAGGTCCTTCTGCTCAATCTGAATTGCAGACTAAAAAGGTTCAGCCTATAACCAACCCACTCAGCCCCTACCCAAAAATCGCCAGAGTCCATTGCCAACACCTTCAATAGTTTCTTCACAGAAACCATCCAGGCCCTTGCTAGCAAACTTAAACTCACTTGCCCTAATGCTGAAACCTGTAAACCAGTGACAATCTCTCCTTTAGCTTCCAAAAAGTTCCGACTTCACTCATTAGAACCCTAATTAAAAAACTCAAACCAACCACCTTTTCAGCTGACCTCCTCCCTGCAGACTACCTGCAAAAAGCTGCTGATGTCACTTCATACCCTGTCACTATTTTGATAAACAGAACCATAACTGAAGCCTCTATCCCCTTTATCTGGAAAATATCCCATATCATATCACTCCATAATGGTGGCAGCTCCATTGAACTGTCACACTATAGACCAATAACTATACTTTCCCCTCTGGATAAAATTATGGAAAAGTGTATCCATAAACAACTCTTACACTAACTTATTCAAAATAATCTTCTGACAAACTCCCAGCATGGATTTAGACCACAGCACACTACCACCTCAGCCCTCCTATCCTTTTCTAATGCCATAAATTCTAACCGTAACAACAAACTATCTTCTGCCCTGTTTCTCAATCTTTCCAAGGCCTTTGACATGGTTAACCACCAGCTACTCTTACTTACCCATAATAAAATACCCCTAAACAACCATGCTATACAATGGTTTCAATCTTATCTTAGTGGAAGACAGCAGGCTGTCCTTTGGCAGGACAAACTCTCCACCCGTCTCCCCATTAACCTTGGTGTCCCTCAAGGCTCCATATTAGGTCCCCTTCTTTTCTCCCTCTTTATCAATGACCTCCACACTGTAATCCCAGATGCAACGTGTATACAATATGCCGATGACCACCCTGATCTGCTCAGCCTCTACACCTACAGATCTCCTTAGTTTAACCCAGAAAACCTTTAATTGTTTCATTGATAAGTACTAGGCTAGCTGCCATTGCAGGCCACTTTAAGCCTAACGAGTTTCCTGTAAAGGTAGAATCAAACCTTCTACCTTGTGTCTGTGAGGTAAACACCTTAACCATCATGATAGCCCCACCATCCTCCAAAATGCTGTGTTACCACCATACATTTCACTGCCAAGACTTGAACCCAGGACCTTGTGCAAAAACATCAAAATAACATACCACTATGCCAAACAAGCCGGGTTTTTTTGTTTTTGTTTTTTTTTTTACAGTGGAAAACTGGATCTCTAATCAACAGCTGATATTAAACCCTAATAAAACAAAGCTATTGCTCTTCTCCCCTACTTGCAAATCTTCTCAACCTTCGTTTACTATAACATCTAACAATGGGACCATAATCTCACCAGATATGTATACCAAACTCCTGGGTGTTATAATAGACAACAACCTCAAATATGATATGCATGTAAACCAAACTATTAAAACCGTTAATAAAAAAACTTGGCTCCCTATACAAAAACAAACCTTTTCTCACCCCTCTAGCTAGGACTGCCATTACCCTTATCCATCTGCTTTCAACTCTACTCTATACCTCGCCAATACTCACTAACTTGAAAAAAACTGATCTCAGCAAACTCTCTAGCTGCTACAATCAAATTGTCAGGCTTGCCATAGGAACTCCCTATTCTGACACCATTGTCAAAACCTACACCTCTTAGTTTGGCTAGACCTCCCCAGGCTAATTCAATTTAATCAACTTACTGTAGCATTCAAGGTTATTAACCATCCAGAAAAAATGCCTTCCCTTAAAAACATTATCCATCCCTACAAAAACTCTAGGCCTCTTCATTCCACTGCAAAACTTTTGGTTCAATCTGTTAAAGCTAACAACCTATCTGGAGAATCTTTGGTTGCAAATTCAGTAGGCAAAACCTGGAATTTGCTCCCATCTGACCTTACTCTGAACCCCTCCCTTAATCAGGTAAAAAAATCTAACCCAGTATTTTAAAACTCACTGGTCATGTCCTTGCTCTAACCCTGACTAAAGCCTCATCTACTTCTATATCCCTGCAATTTCTTACTCATAGCAACTAACCTCTTACATTAAAAGGGTTTGAAAACAGAAACTGTAATATCTTTGCAGATACTCTGTATATAAGCTGCACTTATAGGTTTGATAAGAGAAACTATAACATATTTGTATATATTTCTGTATATAAACTGTATTCTTCATAAGCTTGAAATGTAAGACTGTAACTTGTATGTTAATACAATATGTTTGTGCATATACTGTAACTTGCTTGTCTTTATCTGTTTGTAAGTTTGGAGCTTTTCTCCCCAAGCTTTTGCTGAAAATGGACATGTATCCAGTCAGACTATCCCGATCAACAAATAAAATAAAAATGAAATAAATAAATAAAGGCCTGAAAAATCCAACAGCCAATGATGATCAGTGTTACTGAAATAGAAGGAACACACGCTGTAGCACAAAAGAACGCAGTAAAGTGATAAATGGCCAAAATTAACAGTCTAATTCAAAATCTCACAGCAAATGGTATATGATCTCTCTGTTTAATAGGTTGATGTAGGGCAGCCCTAGGTTCAATTCTCAGTCAAAGTCTATCCTCTACTTAAGAAACAAACAGAAATCTGCTAAAGGAAAGGTCAGCAGATCACAATGTCCAGCCACAAGAAATATAAATCAGGTGATTGAAATGGTCAGTTTTGCTCAGTTGAGCTATAAGAGTAAGGCTGAGTATAGCAAATATGTATGTATGTTAAATAAAGCTGCTCTAAGTACAGCCTAAGTAGTTTCCATAAAAATAAATAAATAAAAAACAAACCCTTGAAAGTCTAACTGCCATACCTCTCAACTGTCCACATTTTTGCAGAATGCCCAGATTTTTGTCTTGTATTTTTGACCTGTTTCTCATAAAATGTGATTTTCTGGCAAATCACTGTTAAGTCATTGAGGGCTGAAGTCAGAAAATAATAGCAGACATTTAAGTTTCAGATTTCATATCCT
Organism: Protopterus annectens; assembly: GCF_019279795.1. Lineage (NCBI taxonomy): Eukaryota > Metazoa > Chordata > Ceratodontiformes > Protopteridae > Protopterus > Protopterus annectens. The sequence continues at coordinate 299,127,820 of NC_056732.1, read as the reverse complement.
TCATAAAATTCATGCCAATACAAAACCTGTTAGACTATCAACTTTCTAAGCAATATTTAAAAAGTGTTCCTGTTTTGGAGTCTTTGTCCCTCCATTATTTGTGGCTTTGTCCAGATTTCTTGCTCTAAGAGGTTGACAGGTATGCACTGCCTTACCCTGTCTTACTTGTAAAGACATTATTTTCTGGGAGCATGCTTGAAATTGATACACAACATTCAGCATTAATACTTAAAAATGCACAGTCAACACACCTTTTATCTTTACTGTGTGGCCTCTATCTTTTTACTTACGCAAAAGAAACTATGTCACTGTATCTTGTTGAGTACTATGAGTATTTGTTTAATGTCCACAGCATAGTCTGCTTTAACTATGTTCTCTTCTATGATGCGGGTATCTGAATTGCCTCTAACTGTCCTTATAACAACTGTTAATGCGTATGTGTAAGTCTGTGCATCTACGTCCTGTTTTGTTAACTGGAGCTCTTGGACAGAACCCAAGCAAACATGGGGAAAACATGCAGACTCCAACTAGGCAGTAAATGGGCATTATGAATGAACTCTTAACCATGAACAGCTCATATACTGTCCTTTTTCATTTGCATAGTCTATTTCTTGTTCACTGTTTGTGCAGTTATGTTCACTCATATAAAAATATAATGCAGACATTAGGTTACACACCAGGCTTTGTAGCACAGTATATGTGATGTACTGCATCTTTAACAGGCTATGAGTTATGTGACATGGCTGGGTTCTGCATTCTGGAGTGACAGCTAATGGCGGAAGCATCTTGCAATCTGTGTGTGCACATATGCGCAATAGCTGGTTGGAACTGCATAACCAAATGCTTTCTCTTGCAGATCTAACATTCCTGTTTATCTGTACTTCTGGTCCATGGTATCATTCCCTCAGCCTCAACTGCCTAATTATGTGACTCTAAGAAATTCACTTAATCGGACAGAGTCCCAGGATGAGGTTTAGGTTTAGGTTTCCATGGATATCAGTACTTTACACCGATTACAAATATAAATAAAATAAAATAAAATAAAATAAAATATAGAAGCATGCATGACTTTCAAGATGCAAAAAGAGCACATTTAGTAAGGTATCAATGAATATATTGCATACAACGCTGCAACAATATCTCATCCAAATGTATTTCTACAGCTCTTACTTCTGATTTGATTTTAATAGAAGATGTAAAGGTCTGCATGTCTGTGAGCCAGTAACTTCCAGAAGATTTGCTAGATTTACCTTCAGGCATTAGGTTATATATTGGGAGTCCCAGTACTACGTATCACAAGGACACAAAGAGAATGAAATGGGACACAAAATGGCAAGAACAGATAATACACAGGCTAGCTAGAGATTTCTTTGCCTGCAGCCTACAGCAATCCACCTAATTTTATACAGTTTTGCATACCACTACCACCAGAACAGAGGCATTTAAAGTAAAATAAGAAGAAACTTGAGGTCAGATTTGCTGGTTGTAAAAAGCACCAAGCAAAAACAGATCTGTCAATAAAGATGCTTAATCATAGGTAGTGACACTGAAGAAAATATTTCCAGGCAGGTAATGTGTGAGTTTCTATAATATAGCAGCAACAGGACTTTATGGGTTGACATCTAAATGCAGCAGTAGTATTTAAACTTAAGAAATGATTACAGACTTCAGAATAAATGACAAATCATTACTGAAAGGTAATTATATTCGTAACCTGTCCTTGATTTGATCAATAGCTCAACCATACAAGTGGTTAGGCGTCTTGTTGGGTATGCAATTACAAAATACATATTTCTGTACATATCTATACTGTTGAACTTGCAATTGCTGCATAGTCCGTCGAATGGAAGTGGATTAGAAATCATAGTGTTCACCAGCCTTTGCTTCTCTGCTAACCTGCACACAACGCTACACATAAGTAGCGAGCACTGCAAACATAGCGACTGCATTTCCAGCACACTCACACCAGAGAAACTATTGATTCTAGCCTGAAATGTTTAGCATCGGTAATTCTAGCATGTTTAAGCTGCTAAGGGTCTAGCGACTACATTTCTAGCCCGCACACACCAGAGACTCCACTACTACTAGCCTGAAATGTTAGCGACTGCATTTGTAGCATGTTTTTACCTGTGAAAAGATTAGCGACTGCATCTCTAGTATGTTTAAGGAGTAGGCTACACCATTTTTAGCGTGGAGCACTCTACTTCTCAACCAAAGCTATTGTAAGCATTTGTTTTATTGTTGTACCAGCTATAGTAGTAGGTTATTCTCCAACGACTGAATTTATATAGTTAGATCTTGTCTCAGGAGTTTAATACATCACTTGTGAAGTGCATAAATAGGGTGGATTCCTAAATTGTATATTTAACTTTGTCACTTTAAAACTGTAAGCATGAATGCTTAGGATATATGGATAAGCTGCCACATATTCCTCTGTGAAGGTACAGTGTTATATTCTTCCTCTCCCAGGTTATGCCCAGTTAATTCACAGGTCGCCCTTACCAGAAGCACCACTATACTGAACTCTCTAAGTGAGCTGAAAGCTGTTAAAGACCTCGTCCAGCACAGTAACCTAAACTGACAAGGTCAATATCCAGTACTACCATCACAGACCAAGATTAATGTAAATAACCCCGCTAAAACTCCTACCCGAGTCTTGTAACACAGCAGTACATCCCATTAATGGTGTAAAATTGGGCAAAAGCAAAAAAAAAAAAACAAAAGTACAACCAACTATATTTTTGCATTGGGCATAAGCAAAGGATTAAAGTAAATATTACTATTCTCTCCATTACCTGGTCAGTGTGGGGTCGGACTAGCCCCGCTGCGCTCGCCCTCGCTGCGCTCGGGCTCGCTCCGCGCCCCTCCCTGCCCCCATATCCCACCCGCCCCCAGTGGTCCTACTTTTATACCTAACTAACCACACCCACTACTATCCATACTCTCACACAATCACGCGTGACTTTATCCTACATTCACCCACCTCCCTATACTTGAACCACTCCCACCTCACTTGTTATCTGCCTAAGCATAGATAACAATGTTATATACCATACAGCCCCACCTCTCTCTGGCTCTCAAGCGAACAATAAAAACTCTGCCCCTTACTCTATTAGTCCTTACATCACTACATGTCCTAACTACTTATGAGGACACTATCTACAATGGATACCACTATCCCAAATATCATACCTGTAGTCTATCATCCTTACCTTACACTGCTTATCCTACTCACTACCCAACCAATATGGTACAATACACCAGATACCCCCTCCCCATAAACCAAGAATTAACTCTCCTAAGTCCAAATATGCTGACATTTTACTACTCAAACTCCTGAAACTCATAGAACATCTAAGAAAAAACCTGTCCAAGGATGGTGACATCCACCCCAATCCAGGCCCTATCACAAACACTTACTCAAATAACCTATCTCTTCCCCCGACCTCGCCTAACTCTCTCCTTATCTGCCATCTTAATATAAGAAGTCTAAACAACAAAATACACAATCTGCACGCCCTGTTAGAGATATACCACCCCGACATTATGTGCCTGTCAGAAACCTGGTTAAAACCAGCCACAAAAGATACTGAAATCACCCCACAAGGCTATAACATATACAGAAAGGACCGCCCAATAAAAAAAGGAGGTGGTCTCGCCGTCCTCTATAAATGCTCACTAAATATTACTTTGAACCCTTCACAACCCCCCCAAATCTCCAATGCTGAATTAATTTCCCTGAAGATACAAATAAACAAGGAAAAAAGCATTAATCTACTTGTGATCTACATTCCCCCCGGAAGCAACACTGACACACTTGAGCATATCTTAAATTGTCCCCAGGAAACTATTATCCTGGGTGATATGAATATAGACTGGAACCAATGCTCCTCTGAGACCAACCCCACCCTCATAAATCTCCATGGCTTCTCACAAATCATAACCTCCCCCACCAGAATTGGCAACTCCAACCAAAAAGAAAGTCTCCTTGACTGGATACTCACTAACAGTCCATCTCACGCCTATAAATCTGGGACTCTCCCAAACAAAATCAGTGACCATCTCATAACCTACATAGAGAAAAATAAGGTAGGGAGATGTAAACTACCAGTCTATAAATCTATCAGGAACACTAAACAATTTGACCTTGCCAAATTCCAACTAGAGCTGCAATCCTGTAACTGGTCTAATCTTAAATACCTCCCTCTTGAGGAAGCCGTTATAACCTTTAATTTCACCTTTATAAAAATACTCAATTCCCATGCCCCCATACGTTCAGCCAAGGTTAAAAACCTGACTGTTCCATGGCTAACAAAAGACTCTAAATATAACATCAAACTTAGAAACAAAGCCTGGAACAAATGGCGTGCCTCCAAAACCCCCCTAGACCGATCTCACTTCCAACAACTTAGAAATGTGACAAAAAAAATCTATTTTACTAGACAAAAAGAACTACTACCTCCAACTCCAAAATAAACATCAACTTAATCCCCAAAAGGTCTGGGCAGGTATTAACAACCTTCTCCATCCAGGCAAGACCTCTACCCCAACTCCGGCTGACCTAAATGATAAAAGTCCTGAAGAAGTAGCCAATGCATTCAACTCTTTCTTTATTAATGTTATCCAATCCTTAGCGGCACAACAAACTCTGACCAACCCCACTACCCTCCTTCCACCTACAACCTGTTTCCACTTCCTTCATTAGATCCCTACTGCAGAAACTAAAGCCTACTACCATTGCTGCCGACCTTCTACCAGCTGATTACCTACAAAAAGCTGCAGAGGTCATAGCTTACCCCATCTCCATCCTAATTAACCGCACCATAACAGAATCTACTATCCCCTCAATCTGGAAAATCTCCCACATCATCCCTCTCCACAAAGGCGGGACATCTACTGACCTATCCAACTACAGGCCAATAGCCATATTGTCACCACTGGCTAAAATCATGGAAAAATGCATACACAATCAACTAGTACACTATCTAATCCAGAACAAGCTCCTAACTACCTCACAGCATGGCTTCAGACCCAAACACAGCACTACTACTGCCCTCCTGTCCTTCACTGACACAATAAACCACAACAAAAACAACAAAAACATGTCATCCGCTCTCTTTCTTGACCTATCAAAGGCCTTCAATATGGTCAACCACCAACTACTGCACAACACTCTAAAAACATTCGAACTAGACAACACAACACTCAAGTGGTTCCATGCCTATCTCTCAGACAGAAATCAAGCCGTACTATGGCAAAACAAACTCTCGCCCCTATTACCTAACACCATAGGGGTTCCCCAAGGCTCCATCCTGGGACCCCTACTCTTTTCTATGTTTATAAACGACCTCCACACAGTCATCCCAGAGTCCTCCTGTATACAATACGCGGACGACTCGACACTCATAAACACGGACAGGTCACCAACTAAGCTATTATCCAAAACCCAAGACTGTCTCACTGCAGTTGAAGACTGGTTGCTAGGTCGCCACTTGATCCTTAACCCTAAAAAAAACAAACTATTACTCTTCCAGCCTACCTATAAACCTACCCCCATACCCTTTTCTGTTCAATCCAAAAATGGGACTACTATATCCCCAGACTCAAATTCCAAATTACTAGGTGTTACCATAGACAACAAACTCAGATTCAACCTTCACATTAACCAAACTATTAAAACAGTTAACAAAAAACTGGGGTCCCTTTATAGAATAAGATCCTTTCTTACTCCCAAAGCAAGAGAAGCCACAGCCCGCTCTCATCTCCTCTCCTCTCCTCACTCCTTTATGCCTCACCCATACTTACCAACCTGTACAAATCTGACCTAAATAAGCTCTCTGTCTGCTACAATCACACTGCTAGATTTGTTACTGGCATGCCTTACAAAACCCACCCAGGAGAGGTCAAATCTATAACTGCTTAGAGTAGATTCAAAGTAGTAAAATCAATGCATGCTGATTAAAAAAAACAAGGGAAGAAAACGGGGAGAAATGAATCAGTCACAATAATAATGTACGCATTTTGTGGTAGTTATACTTGCTGATTTGTATGTGGGGATCATGACAAGACAGTAATTAAGATGGCCAGTGGAATTACAAGACAGATTGCCAGCAGAAAACAATGAGCAAAGCCAGTGCTGGAGGCTCTGCAGTACTGTCCTGTGAGACAGAAGCTTGAGCGATCTGATAAAAGTGCACGTGTGTAAACAATGCAAAACTCACACCACCAACACACTGGCTACTATTATATGTTTGTCATGACTGTGCTTTGAATATCCTTCATATGGAAATAAGTTCCAGAATTTATTTATGGCTAAGTTAACCACTCATGACATTATTATTATTATCACCACAATAATTAATATCTATTTTGTCTTGTTCAGTTGTCCATAAATCAATTGTTAAGCCCCTTTTCCCCTAAGAAATAAACTTCAAGCAGATTTTAAGTCTGAAAGTAAGAACACTCATAAATGCATTCACACAGTGGGTTGATTCATGCTTTACAACTTTCAAACAAATCCATTATTCTACCAATAATCTCACAACAATTTTTAAAAGGAAAATCAAAGTTTTCCTCAGCTATTGTTTTTGGGCATTTCAAATGCCAAAACTCACACCGAACATGAAAATGGTAGTATGTACACATCTTGGATGGCTATACAGACCAAATCAAATGCACTTCAATGACAGAAATATCTGTGCGTACAAGCACATTCTGGCAAAACAGTACTAACCATGCTGTCTAATGCTGCTAGACTTAGATTTGGGGATGGCATACAAGTTTTAAAACAGTAATCTGGTGCTATGAGCTGCAGGTACTCTACAGAGGTTTTTGCTTATGGATTGTCACAGTTTGAGTTTAATAGTAAAGCAGATACTATGACAAAATGTAGTATCATGGATGTTGTGATAGAGGAGTAGTTACACAATTACAGCAGTACGATTTGGTGCATGATGGATCATACCCCACAACCTTTTACTATAACAAATCTGGACAAAGCCTAAAATAATTGAGGAACAAACGCCCAGAAATAGTGACATATTTTAAATGTTGCTCTTATAAATTTAGAAGGTTGTTAGAATAACAGGATTGTAATTAGCATGCATTTTCTAAAGAATATGAATTCTGAAACTCAAACGTATATCATTATTTAGTGACTTCAATCCACAGCGATGTGCCACAAAACCATAAATTTTATGAGAAATACATCACAAATGAGGCAAAAATCTGGACATTCTGTGAAAATCTGGACAGTTGAGAGGTATGTGATGGATCATCCCTAATTGTCAAAACAGTGACACTAAAAGATTGTTCAGTAATATATTAGCTGTAATTATGCTCTTTTATCATCACCTACTATTATGTTCTTGTACAATGTTTTTGTATATTGTCTTACCTGTTTGGCCCAGCCCATTGCTGAAAAGGGTCTTGGGACCAGTCTACCTACCTGGTTGACAAATTAAAATAACAAACTAAATAAATAAAAGTGTTTTTATAAAATCTATTAAAGTGGTAGTGGACCTTATGTCGTGTGGAATTGTGTTCTAACATTCTGGTCTTTGTTTGGTGCATACTCTTTCTGCAAGAGCTATGGGAATAAGCAGATTTGGGTTTTAGTTTCTTAGTGAGTACAGATGATTCCTGTAAAATAAGAGAATTTTAAGTGGGGACAGTGGCGTTCATTGAGAAGCTTATAGTTCAATATGAATGGTAAGTAAGAATCCTAATTTCAACAGAGAGAGAGAGAGCTGCATTTTTTTTAAAGTTAAGCAGTGATTTTCTAAAGGTGAAGAAAGTTGTATAAAGTGTGAATGTTTGCTTTCTGTTCTTTGCAGTAGCTCTGAGTTTTGAGGAGGATGTAAAGCAATGAGGGGATATATTCTCGCCTGGGAAGTAGCACATAAATGGCAAAAGCATGCTCAACTTCTTGTGTAAAAAGGTTAGAGATATTACATGCTAATATGAGATGAGAAAGGACCTTTTGTACTTGGGTTTCCACATAAGTGGCAAAGGGATTGATCAAAAAGAATACTTGGTTATTTTTGACTGGTGACACATGGTAATGGCTGCAGAAGGGGGAATGGATATGGAGTGCTTGAGTATCTGATAGTTGTTTATTGGTACCAAACAGCACAACAGATAATTGCTAACAATAAGTTGGTATTCAGTGCATGTTTTATCTGTGCACATCTAGTTCCATAGCAACATAAAGTAATTTTGGAAAGTATTGACATTTATTTATGACTTCCGCGGTGGTACAGCGGTAGCATTGTTGCCTCACAGCAAGAGGTTCTCCTGTTCGATTCTCGGCTGGAGTGCAGGGAGTGCCTTCTGTGTGGAGTCTGCATGTCCTCCCTGTGGTTGGGTGGGCGTTCGAAAGACATGGGTAAATGGGCGTGCCTTCGTTGAAGGTTGAACGTCAAGCTGGCACCTCGGCATTCATGAAAATCTACTGCCAATCATTAGCGGACCAGAGTTCCACTGTGGCAACCCCTAACTGGGAAAAGCCGAAAGACAACAACAACATTGACATTTATTTGTGCAAGGTAGATGCTCTGGTGATGACAATGTCATTAGCATACAGAATGACATTTAGGTCGGCTATATGACAGGGAGCACCTGTTCATTCTGTCTCTCCATTCTTAAAATTCTAAGCAGGTTTAACTTTATAAATTTTACACTGGATCACCATGCCTTTCCTATTACAAACTGCCTGCAAGTTTCAACTACACCGGTTTTCTCTGTTGACATGTGCAGTTCCTGATTTAACAAACAGCCAACTTGACGAAATATTGAGTGCATTATGCAGCAGCACTGTATCTCTGTTAGGGAGCTGGGAATGGTGTTCTGGTATCACACACTATGGCATCTGTTGCTTGATCAGGCACCGCACTTTATATCTGCATGGGAGTAACTACAGTCTGAGCTGCATGCACGTTATGGAAATGGCAAACAAACAGCTTCAGTGAGTTCAGACCTGAAAAAGCAGGTGAAGTGCACATTTATGGGACAGTCACATTACACAGTAAATAAAACAGCACAAATCTTTCTACTACATTATAAGCAGGATTTTGTTTTGTTAACTTCCCATCAGTGATACTTTGATACTCATGCAGTCTTACCAAAACCTGCCATTTTAATGTGGAAACAAACCACACTACATTTCTATTCAGAAACCAACAGCAAAATAAAGTTGGGAAGAGACAGGAGAAATAAATGTACTAACAAGGACCAAGGAATGAATGCACATAAGAAATCAACACTATGGTACGTGGAACATATGGGCAGATCAAGAACTAACCAAAACATTAAGAAGGCATGTACACACATCAGCACCTGTCAGAATGACTCCAGAAGTAGTGTATATGTGATGATGGAGTTTCCCTATGAATGAATTGCACACCAAATAGCATTAAGTGTGCTCTTACAGTGAGAGCTCTGCTTGGTGATAGTACATGAACAATAATACGGACAAAGTACTGCATTCAGCCTCATCCATACAGTGTCAGTGAGAAATAGAAACAGCAAGGTAAAGCAACACTGATGTTTCTTGCAGCAGAGGACTTATTCATTCAACTGGCATGTACTTGGCTTCACAGTGGAGCAGATGTAATTAAGAGAGATTGGGCAACACTTCTGCATGTGGGACACAAAACCAGAGTCCTCTGCTTCAGTCAGGAAAGTAACGTTTCACTTCAGTGTTATCTTGCATGTTTCTCTGCTTTTGGTACTTGAATGTCATGAGGTGAAAATGTCATTTACGTATGTATTCATTGAATAGTCAGTCACTGCACGTTTTCTATTGCAGGCTGTGCTCACATCTGCCCCCTCCATCAGTTTTGGAGTAGTATGAATATACAGGATCACTGAAGTCACTGAAGCTGCTGCTTGGTACAAAAAAAGATGATGTGTGGGGGAGTCTGTTAACAACAAAAGTTTGCTGTTTTACTAGATCTCTCTCTCTCTTTATATATATACAAGTGTGTGTGTGTGTATATATACATATATATATATATATATATATATATATATATATATATATACACACACACACACACACACACACATATATATATATATATATATATATATATATATATATATTTTTTTTTTTTTGTAACTTCCCATTGGCCTGGATCCTAACTAAAAAAGAAGATCACCATAGCAGTGCACTCACTTAACAAATGTAAAATAAATAAAATCCTCATGCCTTATTTCCTGTCTATAAAAATACTTTCAACAGGAACAGAATATCAGCACTATTTATTTCAGACTTTGATTCCTTTAAGCCTGGTTGCAAACAAGTAGGAATACCAAATTATGATTACTTTATCAAGCACAGCAATGAAAATCAGGAGCAAAGTAAAAGTAGCAAATGTGCCTTCTTCAGTAATTTAATAACTTTGTCTGAAGAGCTGACATAGTACCAGCTTGTACGATATTAGCATTTTACCCCATGATTCGTTCACCAGACACGTGTTACTAAGATTAGCCCATGACACAGTTTGCAAAAGAATTTAATAGTGATTATTTTTAGGACATACTAAGAATTTTGACTTGTTTTGCTTGTCCACATTCTAAAGTGTTACAATAGCGATCTGATTTTTTTTCCACTTGCATTGTTTTCAAGTTACAACCCCAAGGCACAGGGTGAAACCTGAATGCAGTGGAACTGCTTACATTATGTGCAGCAAAAAAAGCTGCTGTTGAAGAAAATGTAGCATCACTACTGTACTCCAATGCTTATTTAGTGTTGCCACATACAGTACTTTGCAGGCACCAACAATTCCATCAGCATTACACTTGTGTGATATTAAAATCAACATATTAGCATTTTACATTGCTTTGCTGCAGTTTAGTACGTAACAGCAGCTATGATTAAGATAAAACAACTGACTTGCACAATTAGTCTAACGATTTAAGTTGAAAAGAAGACAAGGGAGTGCATTTAAATAAGTCTATATCCTTTTCAGTCCATGTCTGTTGGAAAACATGTTGAGAAGGGAGCCACAGCCTCCTGAGAGTATACTTTACTTAATTTGTAAGCTAGGGTATTAATTACTCTGCTCTGAAATTCCCATCCTGTCCTTTCCATCACTACATGAGCAGCATATATGTATCAGAAGATTCAGCATCACTTCCTTTTAATCAAAATACTGTCTTACCTTTCCACTCTTCTTTAAAGTGTACCCATTTCTGATCCTTGTGGCAAGTTCTTTCTCCAAGTCTGATTTTGCTCTCCATACAACTTGACAAGGACCCTTCCTAGATTTGTCATATTCACTTTGTCTTTCCCATACTTCCTTTTTGAGTCTCTTGACAGTTTCCCCTTTCCTTTTGCATCACATTTCCAGTTTATCCTGCTCTTCATGCCTATACCTATTTCCACTGCTATTACAATAATCACTTTAATATTCCTCCGTAGTGGGTTGGTTTGTTCAAGATAAACATTTTAATTAAAATACCTACATTAAATAATGGTTATCTTAACATGCTGCAAATTTAAATGGCAAAAGATAGTATAATACAACTGTGTTTGAGAGCATCCCCCACATTTCTTAAAATCAGGCTCTAGTACCATTACCCCATTCTGTACTACCCTGAGATTGTACAAACTTGGAGAAGAGTTTTTTTTTTTTTTAATTTAACATAAAATAAACTCCTCTCTTTTCACTTCTGCAATCTCAGATATTGCTTTACAGCACCTGCGACACACTACCGTATGATGTGTTGAGTAATCAACAATATCAGAAGATAATTTAAAGTCTGAGAAAATTCAAGTTGCAACAAAAACAGCAGTCAATAACCAGAAGTACTCCTGTCAACCTGTATGTAAATCCAATGGATAAAGCATTGGTTAAGCAGCAAGACACAAGAAGTCATAGCTGGAAGAAGGAAGATAATCGTCTATCCTGACAGAGGTTTGCCAGCAGCATTCTACAGGATTTTCTACTAGGGCAACTTAAACTAGCAATATGATAAAAAAAAATCACCATACACACTATATAACAACATTTCACCCTCCTTAGCTAAATCACCAAAACAGTTCTTAGAAATAAATGAATAAACTCACATGAAGGGATACTCAAAATAACCCAACAGCAACTCCTACATTCTCTACTTATGACTTTCTCTCTGAATTCTCCAACCTAATATACCATGAATCACTCACACTGCCTCCCATCCTACCCAGAGCCATTTCTCGACAGTCCTCAATTTTACTTTATACAACATAAAACAAGACAGGTACAATTTGTTTTGCAACACACAAAAACTGAAAGCCTACCAGGTGCAGATGGATAGACTGTATTCCTGGAGTATATACCTCTATGGTGACTTCCTCACAATTCTCCCAGCAGCACATCTTCACTCACTGCCAAATACAAAAAATCATGCCAAATATATGGAAAATGACCACTGTTATCCCACTCCTGACGCAATCTAACCCTATCAACATTTTTCAATATAGGCCAGTCTCTACGTTTCCCACTCTAGACAAACTGCTTGAAAAAAATAATTTATGTTCAACTCACCCCAATGAATCCATTGACAATGATACTGCTTATAATTACACATGCAATGAGGAAAGTGAATTTGTTGCTGACCCTTTAGAATTCCCCCCTTTGAGGAGGTCAGAATGACTAAAGAACCAGAGAGGGGGAATGAAACAATATTATCGGAACTACAGGGGGAATGCCAACATGTATTAAATGGGCAGATTCCTCTTGATAAAAGTATTTATCAAGAAACTACACTTCCTAGGATTTTAAACAATAAGAATGCTGATTTTAAGATATATAATTATAGTGATGTTTGTTTTCATGATGGAATTGCTGACATCTTTGAGAAAGGTTTGCCTTTTGTTCCAAGTAGAAAAGGTGGCCTGGATGATGCTTTAATAGATTTAAAGTTATACACCAGGAAATTGAATTTTCAATTCTGTTTCAAAAACAATGATTTTAACATTAATAACACAAATAATGTAAAAAAAACAAGTTCTTACAATCCTCCCCTTTGTCCTATTATACAGACATTCAAGAAGATGTGTGAACTTGATATTCGATCATTGTATAAAGTAAGAGGGAAGGTACATGCTGAAATTAATTTAACTAGTTCTGAGATGGAATTACTATAAAATGTGTGTGGTAATAAAGCAATAAGAATTATGAAACTGGATAAAAGGGGTGTACTGACCGTTATGGATAGAAATTTGTATGTTGACAAAATGTTTGGTATTTTATATTCAGACACTTATTGTCAGATTAGTATTAATGAGAAAAATATTTTATACAGAAAGGTTGATCTAATATTAGAAGAGTTACTTTTAAACAGACAAATTACATTAGATGAACATTCTTACATGGAAGTTAAATGGCCAAAAATACCTACTATCTTTGGTATACCGAAACTTCATAAAGACCTTGGTAACCCCCCCTTTAGACCCATAGTCAACACAAAAGCTTCAAAAACATATTTTATTGCAAAATTTATTGACACACAATTTAAGAATATTTTGGCTAATTGCCATTGGATAGTAAAAGATTCTTGGGACCTTTTGAAAAAGATAAATAAGGAGTTATATAATGATAAGCTTATTTTTGTAACAATTGATGTTAAAGATTTGTTTTCTATTATCCCTCATGAAACTGGCATTGAATGGTTTTATCTATTTCTATGTCGGCACACTGAGTTGGGACATGAACGTATACTTACTATTAGAAAATTAATGGAACTGGTTTTAGAGACTAACATCATTGTATTTGAAAAACAACTTTTTAAACAGAATGAAGGGGTGGAAATGGGGCCACTTGTGCCCCTATTTTTGCAAATTCTGTTCTGGCATTTTGGGAAACGGAATTTATATTCACAAGTGTATATGCAAAATATTGGAAATATTATGGCCGCTTTTTAGACGATATTCTTATTATTTGGAATGATAGTGAGGATATAATCAAGGAATTTCTTGAATTTATTGAGAATAGTATGGATTTTTTGAAATTTTCTCACAATATTTCTTACAAGAAAATTAATTACCTGGATATTACAATTTTTAAAAATAAATACGAACAACCATTCAAGACTACTATTTATAGAAAACCTACCTATTCTAACACCCTATTACACTTTAGTAGTTTTCATCCCTTACATCAGAAGGCCTTAGTAAAAGGGCCGGGTGTTAGAATAGCTAGAATGGTTTCTGAAAAACATGAATTTTTGGATCAAATTAACATCCTTAAAGGGATGTTAGTTAATAGGGGATATCCTAGAGAGTTTGTGGATTACACACTACAGGAGGTTATCATAAAAAGAGACAACTGATTTTATGTCCCATTACTAGGTAAAGGTATTGATGCCATTACGGCAGAGAAAACTAAAAATGAAAATAAAATATGTAATAGGGTTGGTACATTTAAGTATAACATGCATTATGATAGTATTGTGAAAATTATACAGCATAACTGGAATTTATTTAGTATTATTAAAGAATATGTGGATACAGTTGGTACGGGCCCAAATATAGTGTATAGAAAAGATACTACTATAAAAAATATGTTGGAGAACACAATGGAGGTATATTCTGGTACTAAAGGTATGTTCAGGTGTGGTTTTTGCTTACAATGTCAATTTATTATAGAAGGTAATGAAATAAATATTCCAAATTTTGGTAAATTTATGCATAAAAGGAAGTTCTCCTGTAGTAGTAAGGCAGTAGTATATATAGGAATGTGTACCCAGTGCCCTTGTTTCTATATTAGCAAAACCATCAATGCCCTTAGGAGTAGAATGTATCAACATTCTTATGATATTAAAAAACAGGAAATCAAGAATGTATTAGCTGTTCATGTTAAAAATAATGTTGGTCATTCTTTTAAGTTTTCAGTTCTTGAACAAGTGATTTTAGGGGACAGGGGTGGTCCATTGAATGACTTCCTTGAATCGAATGAGCTTAGATGGCAATTAAGAACTAATGCAACACATTACCCTGGGTTGAACATTAATGTTTCTGTGAGTTCGATTCTTAGATTAAAAACAGAGGGATATCTATAAAATAATTTTATAATTATATGTATCATATGTTTTTTACATTGATATGGTATATTATATAGTATTGTGATTTACTGAACTGTGCATTTTTTCTTTAAATATGGATAAGAGTTTAATCAGTTATGATGTTAACAATTAATTATGTTAATATGTAGGTTTGTGAGGGTATTTAATGGGTCAGTTTTTGTGTTAACTGTGATTCTGAAGAAGTTTTTTATTAAAAGACAAAAGCGCTAAATCCATTACTGGTGTGACTCCTGTGCTGTTTCTTCTTGGTGGAATACTCTAAATTGGCCCTAGGTGTGAGTTTGTACATGTGTGTGCCTTCTGTGGAAGGTTGGGCACCGGGCTGGCAACTCGACACCGTAAAACTCCACTGCCAGTCATGAGCAGACAGGTGATCTGCTGTGGCAAGCCCTAACCAGGAAAAGTCGAAAAGAAGACGAAGATCTGCCACGCCATCTGATGTTGTTGATGGAGTACTATAGGTTTAGGTCTCTAGAGCAAGGGTTTGCTTTAACACTGGATCTATTTAGGTGGAGAAGTTCAAAGAGTTCTGAGTCATTCACAACAACCGTTAAGAGTCAGTCTGACAATGAATAGATGGACAGGGCTTAAATGTAGATATAAATGCAACAATATAAGAGCATCATGTAACTTGGTAAAAAATGTTATGAATTGTGATCAGCAAATAAATGGTCAAATCACAAAAAATGATACGCCACCATCTTTAAAGATTTAGGGTCAATGATAAACAACAATTTAAACATTATATATACTGGCCAAAAACACCTCATTTTACTGCTTATTTCCTAAGCACTTTCGGTGAAATACAGCATTATGAACCACGGAAATGTAAAACTAAACAAGCATTTAAAATGATATTTCCAGCAAACAGAATATAAACATAGAAACATGAACTAACAAAATAAGTAACAAACATCTAAAAAGCAACCAAAAATGTAATGTGTACAGCAGCAGCATATAAATCAGTAATATAAATGCCTCTAAACTGCCCCTGATTTTGGCCTTATACTTTGCCCTGGCCCTCATAAAAATGTTTGATTTTCTGGTAAACTCACTGAGGATTATAATCTGTTAATAATTACAGATATTATTGCACATCTTATTGTTCAGAAATGCATGCAGATGCAAATTTCATTGTTCTATTAACTTTTTAAACACCTTAGAGTAATATTTAAAAGTTGCCCTTGATTTTGGATCTTTGGTCTCTTATTACTTTTTGACTTTGTCCCTGATGCTTAAGCAAGGAAGTTAAAAGCTAGGTAAATGAACAGCATTACAAATATGTATAGTCTTCACTCTATAATGATGAAACAGCAACCCCAGAACATTCAAATATAAAGTTAAAGGGGCAGAATAAAATGCAGGTAACACCCTATTGTCATCAAGCACAACAAAACTGGTTCCTCGGCAATTAAGCCTTTAAGGTTCACCTGACATTCTAAAATTCTAGTGTTGTAGCCAATAAAGATAAAAAAGCCCTAATTACAATCAGTTAAACTAATTACTCTGTGAAACTCTCCCTACCTGCACTGCATAACAATTTATACTTTGACAAGTGTGTGTTTTTCCCGGTTAGGGGTCGCCACAGTGGATCATATGTCCGCTCATGATTGAAAGAAAATCAAATTCTCTAGCCCATCTAAGTATAAAGAATGTACCCAGTCTCATGTATGGGATCACTATACCACTTTATATCTCAAATATGACCTACTATCGAATTAATCTCCTGTCAGATAATCCCAGACATGTAATTTTCACAGGCAGACCCCCAATGCTCTGATGGGTAGGCCTCATACTGAAATTCCTAGAGATAAGGAGTGAGGACAATATAGGAGAGGAGTGGAGGCTGGGGTGCTAGGAACCAATATACTGTGATAGCCAGCCAAGTTCTCGATTAAGAAAAGTGACTACAAAATGTCAATGTGCTAGATGTGCAGTACTTCATGTCACTCTCTCAGGTAACTAACGGTATCAACATTTAAGTGGAAATTACTGCAGCACTGTTCTCATTTAGACACCTGACATTTAATTTGAATTAACATAAACTTCTTTATGTATATTAACTATGCAAGGAAAAAAATATATATATATAATATCCAGGCTGAATTTCTATGATACTCCTGTGACATCCTCTCGCTGCGCCAGTAAACAAGGAGCCTGAATCCTCACCACTGACACTGGAGAGGGATGTTCACTTGGAACAAAAATGAATATACACAGTATTTTCAAATGCATTAAGCACAATTTTCCTTAAGAGCACACAGGCAACACACTCACTCTGGGGTCTGGATTTCTCTCGCTTTCTCCCTCTCCAGGGCCTCAGTGAGACTCCCCATTGGCACAGTTGTAGAGCTGAGTCCTCAGCTGAGTGTCCAAGCAAAGTCCTCCAGCACCTTCTCTGTGAAACCAGTGCTTCATATCCCTGCTCCAAGCAGCTGACACACGGACTCTCTTGGAGATTTGATTTACACACACACACACACACACACACACACACACACACACACACACACACACACACACACACACACACACACACACACACACACACACTGGGAAAGACTGGCACAGATTTACTAGCTATGCCCCCTTCAGCCCAGACTATAAAGTAGTTACACTGCCACCACATACCCCAAAACCAACTACTCTAAGGCTCTTACAATGGTACCCAATTATACTGAGTGAAATTAATATTAATACTAATGATAGTGTTTGAGGGCGGCCATGGTGGTGCAGTGGTTAGCATTGCCACCTCACAGCAAGAGGTTCTCCGGTTCGATCCTGGGCTGGGATGCCTTCTGTGCAGAGTCTGCATGTCCTCCCTATGGTCGTGTGGGTTTCCTCCGGGTGCTCCAGTTTCCTCCCACATCCCAAAGACATGCTGCAGGTGGATTGGACACTCTAAATTGGCCCTAGGTGTGAGTGTGGGCATGTGTGTGCCTTCTGTGGAAGGTTGGGCGCCGGGCTGGCAACTCAACACCGTAAAACTCCACTGCCAATCATGAGCAGACAAGGTGATCCGCTGTGGCGACCCCTAACCGGGAAAAGCCGAAAGAAGAAGAAGACGACTAATGATAGTGTTTGACCAATGCAGTAAGGCTTTCAGGAGTGGCCACAGAGTCACCAAATAGATACAAGTTAAAACATTCTCTAAAGGGCCAGCAAAAATGAAAATTTTAACTATATTTAATATTAATTTATAAAAGAACATGAAAATACTAAATATCTATTTATAATAAATACGAGTTTCATCACAAGAAATATTAAAACAACACAGATGAATAGATTCACAAAGATACAGAAAAACAGTACTTAACTAATCTCACTATATCTTCCTGATTGATCTAAAGAATTACTATACCCTGGTCATTTACTAGAGCACGGCATGATGAAGTAGGTGAGGGGTCCTTCTTTGTCAGGTTCCAAAAACAGAGTGATCTGAGACTTCTCTCTCATCTGGTATTAAAACATAATTTTGTCCTAGATTATAGAACGACATTACATACATCTGGTCATCCGACTTCTGGTTTCCATACTACCCCATTGGCTAGAAGCTGAACCATAATTTAACACATATGTGTTACCATACACACAAGGCAGACCTTTGCTGAGATGTGTTATAGCAATCTGGAAGCTATAAAACCATAAAACACTTCCATTCTTTCTACAGGAGCTAATAAACCATTCTCTGGTACAGACATTTAGTCTTTGGCTGCAATCAGAACTGTAAGATACAATCTTTATGGCCTAAACCAGGTAATTTAATTTCCTACTGTTTTTCAAAGTTAGCTGGACTGAGATTAACCTCTTCTCTTCCAGTATCCTCTGTTAAAACATATACATTTAATCAGTTACAATACAGTCAGGACCCATTGTTGGTACATTTTTTAAGACAAGCAACTTTACAAAAATATTTTTCAACACAAGCATCTGTACAAATCAGTTTGATATGCAAATAACATACAACTATTTACAAAATTCCAGTTAGCTGTGCTGGCATATGTTACACATCCACTGCCCTACTTCTCCTGGCATAGCTGACTATACCTCACATCATCACACTCATCAGACAAGTGTGATAGGGATTGGGGCTTGGTTTTCTTACTATGACACGTAGACATGACATGACGGACCACTGCACCATGCTAAAGAAAATGGTAACCATATGTGAGACAGCAACATACTGTGTTACGTGTGCTAACAAATTTATTTGACATTGCTTTGTTCTGAAGACTGTTAAATGGCCAGTTTGCAGTGCCACCTTTATTAACTCTGCACCCCCACAAGCTATTACACCAAAAACTGTCAGTTCATCTTACTGGCATTATCATCACCATCATCATCATTACTGATGATGTTTTCTGTCAAAAACAGAGTACATCACTGCTATGATGGAAGCTAGACCCTATACTGTCTCTGGTCCTAAATTTAGAACTCCCTCCTTGCTAAAATGTTGGGCTGTCTTACCATAATCTATTTCAGTGCCAAAATCTGAGAGACAATGTAATAATGCTCCTGATCCAGACTGTCACTGTAAATATTACTTCCCATTCCCATTATGTGCCACTCCTTGCCACATCATCATATAATTCAAGGGACATTCAGTCTTGGTTTCCTTTTTGTTTTATTTCTTTTCTCATTTATTTGTTCTTTCTATGGCTACTCCGTTCTTCCAACCTCTGTGACCACCCTTTATGTTTTGATCATTTTCCCTTCTATCTAATTCAGTGTTGTTGTCTGTGTATACAAGTAACATTTTGATGGGATTAAGAGTAAATTAGAAATCATTGTCCCAGTGTCTAACTGGATCTCACTTTGCGCTGTCATACCTCCACATTGCACAGAACAATACAAAGGCCAGCTGATTTGCATTGCAAGTACTCAAAGTGTGTTGTTATACCTTTTTAATGTTGCAGCTTCTTAAATCTATATAAATGTAGCCTGGTGCCATACACTTAGATGATTGCTCCTTCGGTCTCTCCTGACAAATGTCTTTGGACTATTTAATGGCTACCAAGGTAATAGAACAAATACATGCATAAACATCATATGTGACTGAAAACCCTGTTAATAAATGTGCATATGATTCACATGACATATGATCAAACCCACTGAGAGATATAAACAAACAGAGCTGTCTTTCTTCAGATATAAGCTGTTTTGTGCCATTCTTCTGTCAGGGCATTACTAATTTCCATTCATTTTCATCATATTTAGATCAACCAGATTTACTCCTGGATCATGATGCACAGAAATAAATCCTGGAAGCAGCAACATCACAGAGCACTTTTATAGTATAGGGTATCACGGGACAGCTTTCAAGCTTGTTTTTCTAACTCGGCACAGGCAGTCCTTAAATTAAGTGTCTAATAAAACAAGCAATTAAAATCCAGCCCTTTGCAAGCAGCTATTATTCTGAATTTATGCTTTTTTCCCCAAGCTTGATATACTATTTTAATTAGATGTTTTAATAATTTGCCTGTTTCATCTGCATAATGACATCTTTACAGTATTTGTTACTTATTTACTGCAGCTCCAGACAAAAACAACATCTTATATAAAACATTTGCTACTATCTTTACCTATCAAATACTGACATCAAATAACTAGGTAGTGAGGTTACATAATACTATGATTACAAGAAATCCCCGGTATGCTTTTAATCCAATTCAGCTAGTAAAAACAAATGTTATAACTAAATTTGCAAACACAGTGTGCTTCTTTGCTCAGGCAACACTCTATATAACCTTTTAGATGACTTGCAGTAATTGTTTATTATCTGTCCTGATTCTGTCAAGCATGAAATATAAGAATGTTATATTGCTGTAGAAAGACTATTTCCATGGCATAAACTTTATCTTACAATGCAATTATGTTTTGCATACCTATGAGAAAATATTTGCTTACTGTACTGTGTCACTGAGAAAGCATTTAAATTCAAATCTCCATTCTAAATGAGTTCTGCCTAGCTCGACCAAACTGGTTACCAAATTGAAAACATGCATGACTGAATGAAAGAATAAATTAATAAAATAATCACTTTCTTGAAACTTTTTAAGATTGTCATTCAACTCTGAGCTTTCACTGTATGTCCATGTATAAATAAATCTGTGCTTTTTCCTGATGTGCTATCCCTATTACAGGGAGGTGTCCATGAAGGAAACACAATAATATACAATTGCAGGGAGTACAAGACTTGGATGGATATGAGAATTCTACTTTTGAATACTATCATTTCCCACCCGTTACTGTGTGACCCAGAATATGTCACTTAACTTCCATATATACCCAAATCACCCTTCCACAAATGGGGTCTAGCTAGTCAATAAATATAAATAGCAAGAAAGAGGGGAAGGAGACAGAAAATGGTGCTCCTGACAGGGCACAGTAAAAGAGGGATCAACTGGAGGAGATGGAGTGACAAGAACAGCAGAAGGAAATAGGGATGACATAATAAGGAGTTAGATGTTCACAACAGTGTAGATGACTGGAAGGAAGGACGGATAAAGGAGAGATGGGAATGTGTCAAAGACAGTACAGGGGGACAAGAGACCTGCAGTGACAACAGGGAGTTATGGGTAGTACAGCTGCATGCAGGAGTACTGAAATGGGGAGAAACTTATCCAGGAGAGGACTGTTAGTGTGGAAAAAGAGAAGAGGGATTTGGAGACAGGGAAATTAGTCACCAAATGGATTAAGAGTCTTAGCAAGGGAAATAGGTTAGATTAAATTAAAGTGAAACTGATCTTGGGATTTAGACTTAGTGAGATATCAAAACAACTGACCACAGTGGTCACTAAGGAGGTTGTGTGGATGCTGGTTGTAGTGCATGAAGGTAACGATAATACATCATAGCTGACATGTGAAGAGGGTTGCAAGCAGGGTACAGAAATGGTACAAAAAACAGCATTCTCATAAGGGATATGTTTACAGAGTTTCAGCACACTGAGGAATGAGATGATGAAGAATAATTACTGCCTGCATCAGTGGCAAAACAGAAAGGCTTCTATTTGATATGCATATGGATAGAAGCCTTGCTTAGTATAGCTCTGTGTGTGGACAGGCTCAGTCTTTGAACAGATTGGACAGAAGTGTTCATTACTGAGCAGGAGGAGCACTTCTCCACAATCATACCTTTAATCTAAGATGGATCATGGAAGCATTAAGAAAAGGGTAGGTAAACCCAGGACAGAAGCAAAGATGGCCAAACCCCATGAAGGCCCCTAGGATCCATGACTGGCCCCAGCAATGCTTGACTAAGTCCTGGTGGAGTTGGGTAAATGATGCCCCAAGGGGAACTCAAAAAATATTTCAAAAATGAAAAGAAAAGGGTAGCTATACAGGCAATAGCCACTGGAAGAAATTGGACCCAGTGCATAGCAGAAGAATACATGTGGGTAACTTAGTGCATGGCTGACTATTACTGTGCAGTTTAAAGATTCCTGGAAAGAATAAGCGATGTAAGATAAGAGGACGTGCATGCTGATGTCACAAAAACAGGAGCCAGTGCCAAGATGAGAAGGAACATGAAGTTGATATGCCAACAGTATAATTTATGAATGAAATAGGGAAAGGATTTCTCTTTTATTTTAATGTGATGTTAAGAAATATAGCTGGGTTTGCATTCAGATCCTTCAAATCTTTGAGAACTGCTATGCCCTGAATGATCTAGACAATGAAAGAAACAAATATAGAGCAGACACTGAGCACCAACAGAAGAGGCCACCTATGACTGACTATCTCACTTTATTTATTTACTTATCTTTGTTTACCAGGGTAGATCAACTTCAGGCTCTCTGCCCACGTAAAATAAAAAACATTTCACAATAAAAAAAAAAAAAAATATGGAAATGTAAGGAACAATAGAGTAGTTCAGACTAATTACACAGAAAAAAATGCATGTATGCATTCTAATGAAGAAGCAGAGTGCAATTTACAATATATACATCAGTTTCTAAAGTGAGACAATCTTCAGTGAAATTTAAGAGAGGAGAACAGACTCAGAAAAGAGATAGATTAGGTGAAATGTCCTGTGTTGAACCAGGAACATTTGGCCTGGATAAAGAAGTGCTTTTTTTTTGAATAAGTGTTGATTTCCTTGATATCAATGGGCAGAGCTTGCCAAACAGTAGATACCTGACAGAAGATAGCATGTGCAGAGCTATGGAGTTTGGTTTTATGTGGCTTGTGGGTAGTCTCTCACATTGTATGAGGAATTTTTTTTTTCTTAAAGTCTAGCTGCAAGGGGAGTAAATGTGTAGAGTTGAGATCCTAAAAGTAAGTTAGATCTTTGTTTTATGGGTAGTCATTTTTGTTTTTTTCTAGGGTGAAACAGTGATGATCACAGACAGGTGAGTTTGTAATGAATTGGCAGATGCTCCTAGATATAGTCTGGAGTGTAGCAATGTGTTTCTTGGAGGCAGATTCAGAAACTGGGAGCCCATATTCAAATTAAGAAAGCAGAAGTCAGCCCATGGCTGTTCTAGTTGTTGGTATGGAAAGGGGAAGATTGTTTTGGCCCAGAAGAGGAGTAAGTTTATTTTGACTCTCATTTTGTCTATGTGGAAATGGAAGTTTAGTGATTGACCAAGCCATAGTTTTGGGTATTTGAAGGTGGAGGTTGTCTATGTGGAATAGTTGTGGAGGTCAAAGATAGTTACAGAGTCAGGTGCTTCATGAATTTTCTGTGGCATTCCAAAAAGTGTAGTTTTGTTCTTGGTGGGGTTTAGGAATAGGTTACGGTTTATGAGCCACTGGTGGAGCTCATGTAAGTCTGACTGGAGTTGGCATTGAATGCTGGTGTGAGAGTAACCTGATCAGCAAATGACCATGTTATCAGCATGCAGTATATAAGCGGGAGATGGGAGAGGTCACAAGGAAGTTTGTTAACAAATATGGAAAGGGGGGCAAGAATGATATCTGGCTGGGCTGACTTTTTAAGTGAATGCACAGTACTGCAGGGTATGTTGGTTCAGAGAGGTTATCCTGAAGTATTTATTAAGAACATCATGGATGAAGTAAAGTTTACAAGCAGGGAAGGTGTGTACCACAGCTTGTTGAGTACTGACCCCAACTTATTGGAAGGAAGGGACAACATGACTGAACCTGGGTTTGATAGAGTGATGGCATTACCCTACAATACCGACTTCTATGACATTAGAAACATCATTCATAGGCACTGGGATATTTGTAGTCTGGACCCAGGGGTGGCTACTACCTTAGGTATGAGACCAAAGATAGTTTACAAGAAAGAGGTATCTTTTAAGGGATTATTAGAAAGGACAAACTCCCTGAATGAGACTGGAGGTAGTTACAAATGTGGTAGATGCCCCCAATGCAGACACATGCTAGACACAGAAGGTGTCACTATTAGGAACTTTGGAAAAATTAGACCAAAGAAAAAATATTATTGTTACTCTAAAGGGGTAGTATACCTTGGGTTGTGCCAGGCCTGTGATGGCTTCTATGTTGGGAAAACCAAGAGTGCCATCAAACAGAGAATTTATCAACATCGTTACGACATAGCCAAGAAAAATGTTAATAATGTTTTATATAGGCATATATAAGAATTTCCTGACCATTTTTTTCAGGTTTTCTGTTACAGATCATGCAGACCTGGGACAAAGAGAGGGTACAACAGATGAATACTTGGAATTTATTGAGATGAAATGGCAGGTCAGGTTAAATTCTACAATTTTTCCTGGTCTGAATGATAAAATAACAATTTCCCCCTTTTTAAAACTCAAATCCATGTATTTAATATAATGGTCATGTAACTGCTTTATTTGTATGTAAGGTTACTGTGCTTTTAATTGCCAGCAGGTTAATAGTTAGCCTAGTTTTAAAACTTTGTAGCAGGGGTGGGGACTATTATGTGTTAACTAATTAAGACTTTGAGTTGTATATTTATACAACACCAAAGTTTTTAATTAATTCTGAAGAAGTCTGTGTACAAGAAAGATGAAAGCACTAAATAAATTCTTTTACTTGTATTACTGCTGCTGTCTTGGAGTTGGTTCACTCATTTTTGCTGTTTCCTGGTTTGTGCTTTTTTGGTATTTTTGGTTCCTATATTTCCAATGTTTTAACTTCCTCCAGTGAAGTATAGCTTAGAATGAAATTTTGCAGAAAAAAAGTGTGTTGATGATATAAAAAAATTACTGTAACTCAGCAAAACAAAAAATAAATGACCCAGCTTTTCTGTCAGTCTTACTTTTTTTTCATTAGGATGGAACCACGAGGAAACCATTAATATCAACTCTTTCATGTAAAATAAAACAAAAGCTTTGTGTAATTGATCCTGCTTAACTAAGAGCTTTCATTTCTCCGCATTCAAAATATTCTTTTTGTTAACTTTATACATTTTTTAATTCCAACATTTCTGACCTCTTCACCTTTGCCAGGAAGACTGCTTCTGTCATTCACCACCACCCTTTATGTGAAAGAAAAAAAAGCATACTTTTACAATCATTCTGAGTTGCTGAACCTGTATCTTAAGGCTGCTGTCCTCTACCTTCCTGAACACTTTTAATTGCTCTGAAGTATAAAAGTTTCTCTGATGTTCTTATTTTCTTTGACAGTGTAAGATTATTTCAATTTTTCCTTGTATAGTCTCCGGTTTAATCACATACCATTTTTCTAGGTCATTATATCTATGTCTCTGCTACATGTGGTTTCCACAACTCCACATGGTACTGCAGTAGATACAGTCTCACTAATTCTCTACCATGTATTCTTGCTGTTTTTTTCTCAATATTCACAAACCATCACCATCTGATATGACTACCTCTAGATCCCCTTCCACATTTGCTGTTACCTCTGCATCCCCTCAGTTGTTCATAGGTAGGTACTAGGCTATCGGCCCAAGGGCCTACGTAAGCCTAGCCAACAAGGTTCCCTGGCTTACGCCACCCAAGAAAGTTATTTTCCTGTACCACTGTCGAGCAGAGACACAGAAGTGATACCCGGGGTGTATTTCCTATTTCCCATCCACTCATCAAGATTTTTCTTGAAGAGTGCTAATGAAGAACTTTGCTTGACATAGATGGGTAGCCTGTTCCAGAGTATGGGAAGTCTCTGGGATAGGAATATATCCCTCCAGCATGTCCTGTTTATTGTGGTGACAAGGTTTAGGTCTCTAGAGCATGTAGCTCAGAGGGATTGGGATTTCTTTAGGTGTAGCATGTCCAACAGTTCTGGGTTTGACACAGCTTTATATGTTAGGCAGAGATCACCTCGGAGTAGGCGATATGCTACGGAGTAAAGCTGGAGTTTTTTGAGACGGTCAGTGTAGGGCATTTGTTTGAGTCGAGTAATCCTCTGGAAATTGTGAATTAGTGAAAGAGAAATTGTGTATTAATTTCCTGGGATTTTGTTCCATATGTGCATTGTTCATTTCTTTTACACTGTATTTAAGCATGTTTCTGATGTTGGAGTTAATCAAAATTCTGTATAGTTACTTGTTGTTTTAAGTTCCTGTAATCCACCTGCTTTAAAAATGCAGTCCCATGAATATGTCATTCATTCACCTTATAGGACAGTGAGGCAAACTGGCAATTCCTACATTTGTCAGCTGAGAAATGAGACCAGAAATATTCTCATACATTCTGTCTCTAGAAACTAAATGTACTAATAACTGTAAGAGGATGTGTCATCACTGTAATATTGCATGTGACTATGCAGGGATAGTCTGAAAAAAAAACTGCAATGCCACCATGTGAATTATGTTATATTTATTTACTGATACTGGATTACAATGAAAGTCTGAATGGGGAAGTGCCCATTTGCAGTAGAGGCCAGGGGAGGAAAGCTCCAAAGTATTACAAAAACTCTTTAAAAACAATTTTCCAGTCTTCAAAAATAATACAAAAACATCTATAGTTAAAATAATTATACCAAACAAGACCTAATGTGAAAACATTGGTTAAGAATAAGCTTATATTACAGTGATTTAATATTTAAAGAAAGTTTAGCCAAATTGCACAGAAATTAAAAGTAAGTTAGTATAATATAAACAAGTACTGCAATATGAGGTGAGAGAAAAAACAAGGTTATGGCATATTTAAAGAGAGAGTCAGGGGAGAGAAAGTGATTGAAGTAACAAAGTGAATGAGAAGGGAAAGTGAGGAGGTGTGAGGTATGAACAGGTACTTGTTCATATTTAGGAATATAAATTATTCTGAGGTTGAGCAAAAACAGAGACAGATTTTGGCTGGGAAGTCTATCAGAATGGTTTTAAAGGACTGGGGGGAGGGTACTGGCCTGTAGGATTCAGGTAAGGAGTTCCAGGCCTTAGCAACATGGTATGAGTACAGACCATGCCCAGCAGATTTGATAGGTTTGTGGACAGAAAGGAATTTTTGGTGACTGGATTGTAATGACCAACTGGGAACACAGTTGTGTAGAATGGCACTTAGCGCTGGACAAGCAGAGGAATGCTGGATAATTTTATAAATGGTAAGAAGCTGTGTATATGTTAGTTGATGGGGTAGTGCTAACCAGTTTAGGCTTTTTACTGCTATACAGTCATGGGTTCTGAAAGGTATATTTGCTGTAAATTTAGCCACTTTATTATGGCATTCTTCAAGTTTTGATACATAGAAGTTAGTAAGGATGGGAGCACCATAAAGTAGTGAGGAGGAGGTAAGTAGTGGCAGGAGCAGTCAAATTCAAAACTATCATCCACTCTCATCACCAATAGTTAGCTATGAGAAGTGATGTCAATGGTTGTATTATTAAGAGAGATGATTTTAAATTTAGTTTTTTCATGAGAGTGGGACTTGGGGGGGGGGGGGGAGCAGTTTTTTTTAATTTATTTATTTATTTTTTTTGGAGCATGAATTGTGACTTACGAAGCCATGTTTCAGTGGCTGTTAAAGCTTCCTGGGTAATTTTTTGGAGATGTTCTATGTTGTCAGATATGCATAGGAGTGTGGAGTCATCTGTATGTTGCATTACAGAGGTCTATCGTGTGCTGTGTGGAGGGTGTTTGTGAGAATGTTAAAAAGGATAAAGATGGTATAACCGGTGGAGAGCAGGAGGTATGGAATCAGATCTTAAAACATGAGACAATCATTGCCAATTTATGGATGCTGCCCACTGAGTTCAACAGACAATTTGTAGTTCAAAAACAGTATTGTTACTGTAATTTTAAGATGCAGCAAAAGTTATGAATCACCATATTTCTTTACCGTTGAATTAGTCTTCTTTCTTTATCAATTATCCTGAGTTCAAGGCTTAGATGATGGATGAAATAAAAACTCTAAGAAGCCTATTTGTGGGCATAAAATGTAGCTATTGATGTGCTGACTCAAGGGTGTATGTATCTAAGCATACTTTCTGTACTCAAAGGAGTGCATGCTTTTCTGTTGCATCACTCAAATATTGTAGCTTTATCAGGATACTGTTGTCTTAAATGATGCCTCTGACAACAGGTACATAACTTGTTTACAGACAGGGTTGCTAATCTGAAACCAATATATTTAATAGTTTTACAAGGAACCACTAAACTTAATTTGTATGTTTTATTAACTGCAGTAGAGGCAACATATTGAAAGATGTATCCATTTTTTAAATGCCAAGTGAACTGAAGAGCAAAAATAATAATAATAATAATTTGAGAGTACAAAATGGAAATTTCTGGTCTCATGTAGCAGTCCTTTTGCATTTGTCAAGTAAAAGTCCCACTGGAAGTAAGAAGTGCCAGCTGTAGGCTACTAAGCAATATACTGTTTACACTGAATTAATGAAAAGACATTTTGTCACATAAATGGTTCGTTATTTCAATCAAAGCAGAATGGTATACCAAACCTACAGTGGCAAACTGTAACAAAAGGAGCAATATATGTCAGCAAGTTTATGAAATATCCAAATAAAATCAATGCAGATCACTTAGCATATTAGAAATTACCCTGAATAATGGTTTAACATTAATGGCTCCCTCTACATTTATGCCATTAAAATAATGCCAGATCTCCTATATTATCTGCTTTTTTAGAATGTATGCACAAATGAACAGGCGAGTCCAAAGGAAGGAGAAAGCATCTGTTCTCCAGGCTGACTTCTGTTTAATCCTGGAACAGAATCATTCCAGTTGAGTGTTTTCTTTGGTGGCGAACAGGTCTATCTGTCCCCATCTCTAGGCCATGATGAGAAATATTTCCCAAGGCAGATGCCATTTGTGGGGGTCCATCAAATTTCTACTGAGGTGATCTGCTAGAGTATTTTGAGCCCCTGGAAGTTATTGTGCCAGAAGATGCAGCCTCAGAGAGTGAGCAGTTTACCAAACTTATAAGCTCTTTCCAGTTTATGTACCTGCCCTTGAACTGAATATCCCACTTCCCTTGGGATTGGAGGTGTTGAAAGTGAGCCTCCTAGGCTGTCTCTGAGGCATCTGTGGTGAAAGTTTGGCCCTGGGAAGTGAGTCTGAATGGAAGGTCCTGATTTTGGGCACAAACCTGTACCCACCATGCAAACTCCTCTTTGAGACAAGGGATCAGCTGTATCTCAGCTGTCAAGGACCGAAAGTGCTGGCTCCATACATTTTTGAGGTACCACTGGAGTTTCCTCATATGCAGCCTGGCCAGGGGATCCATGAGTATACTAGATGCCATGTATCCCAGTGCTGGGAGAAACACTCTGGCTGAGATGTATTGTTTCTGCTGGATACTTTGAAAAGAGTGAGTTAGAAAGGAGACCATGTCTTGGTAAAGGAAGGCTTTTTGAAGTGAAGCATATAGGAGTGCCCCCAGCAAAACTATCCTGTCGGTTGCAATAGTGTTGAATTTTTGCAGATTTATCATAAAGCCCAGAGAGGACAAGATGTCTTGGGTAAACTTCAGATACATGTGAAGTTTGGACAGATTTGCAGCCTGTATTAGGCAGTCATCCAGTTATGGGTATATTTGGTACCCTCCGGTCCTGCAGAAGGCAATTGCAGGAGCTAAAAACTTGGTGAAACCCTTGGAGCAGTAGACAAGCCAAAGGCAGTGCTGAAAATTGATATGGACTGCAACCTGTTCTGAAGCGAAGAAAGCTTATACATGATTCAGGAATTGGGATGTGCAGGTGGCATCTTTTAGAACCAGAGAAACCATAAAGGCCTGTGGGGCTATCGTGGACATGAGTTTTTGAAGAGTCAATATTCTGAATTTTGGAACCAGGAGAATCTGCTTGAGGTTGGACAGGTCTAAGATAGGATGCCAACAGCCTTCATTTCTGGGAATGAGGAATAGCCTGGAGTAGAACCCTTTGCCTTTTTGATGTTCTGGAACGGGTTCCACTGACCCCTGAGAACACAAAATCTGGATCTGAGAAAGGGCCTCTGTTTTTTTATTCTGATGAATATCTGGATAACCTGAATATTTTAAAGGCTCTTTGAAACAGAGTTTATAACCACTTGAAATAATATCTAGAATCAAAATGTCTGAAGTGATGTATGTCTAGTTTTGTTTGAACAGGGGCAGCACTCCCCATAGTCGTGGGGGGGGGGTAAGTCATTGTTGCTCTCTGGCTGAAGCCTGGGGCCTAGAACTCCCTTGCCTGGAAGTTTCTGAGGTCCATTACATGGGACTCTGCAGCTGTTGCCACTGCTTTTGAGTCCGTTCCTGCTGGGTTTCCTCTGTCTGCCTCTAGGTTGGGGAGGGAAAGGACCAGTGGTTAGTGGAGAAGTTCCTACTAAACCTAGGGGGCTGAACTTGGAGGAAGTCTTTGACACTCTGCATAGACTTTTTTATTTATTTTTTTATTTTACATTTGTTGACCGGGCTAGTCTAGCTGGATATATTTCCATTTTCAGTAGAGGCCCGAGGAGAAAAGCTCCACAAGTAGAAAAATAAATACATACATAATACACATAAAAAACAATACAGATAAATAAAGACTTGGCTTTGCCCTCAATCTTTTTAAGAGCAGCCTCAGCTTTAGGTCCCAAAAGGAATTCCTTGTCAAAGGGAGCATCAAGAAGGTTAGATTTAACAAGGTCAGGAAGGGATTGTTCTCTAAGCCATGCATGCCTTCTAATAACAGCCAGTGGCAGCTGCCGGGCTAGAAGCTTCCATAGCATCATAACCACAGTGTAAGGAATGCCTTGTTACCTGAGAAATGGAGTGGTACAGATCCAAAAGCGCTTTAGAAAGGTTTTTATCCTCCAGTAAAGAGACCTTTTGTTTAAGTTGATCCAGAATGGTTTGCTGATATTTAATCGTGTGAAATTGACAGTTGAGAACCCTCAAAATAAGGGTGGCTGAGGTATATACCTTTTTCCCAAATCTATCAAATGCCCTCCTGTCTTTATTCAGAGGTAGAGGGTTTCTACAGGAACTGGCTCAAGACCCTTTTGGGTCCTGGGGTTACCACCTCTGGATCAGCAGATAGAATTTTGAAAAGGTATTTATGGGAGTGATGCACCCTAAAAAACATACCTCATTTATGAGCAGCTCGGGGAAGAGAGTCAGGATTCAAGAAATCCTGGAAGACATCCTTAACCACCTCTAAAATAGGTGGAAAAGCAAGAGGTTTGTGCTCTGGCAGATCCAGGAATTCCCTAATTCTCTTTTTTGACTGAGGGTATTCCTGTGCTTACCACTGGAAATGTTCCCTCATAGCAATGAAAGCATTTCCAAAGGTGATATCTCTGGGGAAGAGGCAGAGGACAGGTCTTCCTCTGAACCTGAATCCTCAAAAGAAGTGAGAGGGGATTGTTCTTCAGAACCACACCCCTCTTGGTCTGAATCCTCCTCAAATTCAAAAGGTTCTGGTATAGCTTCAGAAGTAGAATCCCTTTCCTTTTTACCTGGTAGGCATCCCCAGGTGCTTGTCTAGACCTAACTATGGAGATCAGGTCTTCAGTTACTCTAAGTCCTGTTGGTAACCCTGAGAAAGGGAGTTGGTAGGCCTAGACGAAGGCACTGCAGCAGTACTTCTCTTAGGAGTTGCATTGTCCTTGGTCCTAGGGATGTATGACATCCTGACACCTCTCTCTCTCTAGAAGAAGGATAAACCAGTGTAGGCCAAAGTTGCAAATAAACATCACCAAGAAGAGAGTGCTCTTTAGAAGCAGATGCCTGCACAGCGACCTTGGACCAGATAAACGAGCTAAAAGTAGAGGGACCCTATGGCATGTTGGACTCCAAATAGGTCTTGAGAGAGACCCACGCCACCACCTCAAGCACAGAAGGGTGCTGCAAAAGCACCTCACCATCTTCAACAATCACAAGCCTAGGAGGATAAATAGATGGGAGAATGGTTGTTGTCCGATGACCTAAGCTTTGGTCTCTTTATCTTTTTTCCGTCTTACGCTTAGACTTCTCAACTTCTGAACAACCAGCTGATGTCATTGTATGCTGATGAGAAGATTCAAGACTAAGGAAAGGAATCTAGCTAAATTCTCGGCTCTACATCTGATCATCCTAGAGTTAAAGCAGGCACAAAGTTGGCAACTACGGATGTCGTGATCCTGGCCTAAACAGGTGACAAGATGCGAGTGGAAGTCTCTGCATAGGATTTGTTTATCACAGCAGAGACTATTTACTTTATCTGACATGAGTTTAAAGCAAAAGAAAAGAGTTCCCCAACAGGGTACTTATCTTTTCAATTTCTTCTCTCTGGTGCGGACTGACAAATGCACTGAAACACTGTTTCGGGCTCCAATGGTAAGAAAAGACTGATTTCATGATGTAGGCTGGCTCTCTATACACCCAAGCATACTGATGTTAGTTAGCGTGTCTGCCAGCCTTAGAAGGAGGAAAACATTTTCTCTGGCAGTCGGGCTGGCTAAGGGCTTTCACACTGGGAAATCCCACAAGTCAGGACGGCAACAATGAAACACAAAGAACATCATACAGTTATATTTACCATACGAAAATGTCATGTAAAAAACTGTCAGAGAATGGGACTGACAGTTACAATGATGACATGGCCCAGTATCTATTAGTATAGTACACTAATATGTACTGTACTAGACACAGTACATAATACACTAATATATACTGTATCACAGCCAACATATAATACACTAGTACATACTATGCACTACACACAATACATAATATACTAACATATACTATACAACGCACAATACATAATGCACTGATACATACTATACAGTACACATAATACACCAATATATACTATACTACACACGATACACTGTCATACAGCATTAGTTCTGTGACAGCTGCAAGCTGAGTTGTAATAATACTTGATTGTGCAGTGATACACAAACTCTGAATACTTTGGCAGATAATGATCTTTGGATGGAGAGGTCCACCTTGTTCTGTACATAATGTGACAAAGTAGTCTTACACGAAATATGTGTTTACAGTGAGACCATACAAGGTTATGACTTCCACCGTGTTTGTTTTCCTCAACATACTGAAACTTTCTATCCTTATATGATGGGTGCTTCCTGACATGTGGCTCCACATCTTGTTGCAATTCCAATGATGGCAATAAAACAAATGTTCATCTGTTTACCTTTTTTAAAAGACAGTCCCCCTATTCCTGTGGCCTGTTTTCAGGGGAGACCAGAGGTGGTATTTTTATTATGTAGAGGTAATTTGGACAGAAAACAGGAAAAATCCTCCTACACTTTTGGGAGAGTGCTATAGAATCTTTAACATCTACCTGAACAACCACAGACTTAGGCAGATAGGACCACGGTTTAGTCTCATTAAAGTCTCATCCAACAGAAGGTACCTCAGGAATGTAGCACCCCCTACACTGCAGTGTCAGTAGATAAACATGAATCTAAGCAACTGGTAGGAATACAGAATTCAAAGCTTTGTAATTATCATGTCATCAAACGTGAGTACATTAATGGTTATATCACTGGCACTGCATAAAATTCAAAGTTGTAGGTTTTTTTTTTTAATAGTTTTGTCAGCAAATGAGCAGATGACTTTAAATTTCTCATAGAGCACTCCAAAATCAAAGGCACATAGTATAGCTTCTCTTCCAAGCAATGACCTCAAGGTAGGAAAAGTAAGGAATAAGTAAACTTTTATCCACTTCTGTGAAGACAGGAAGCCAGAGAGATGGGGAAAGTGAAAAGTTTCATAAAAAGCTGAAGTTGATTGCATCTAAAGATGAGGGCCTCTGTCATCATGTAGGTTCTATATGATGATGGCTGATGAATCAGAGAGCATACCTCCATTGGTGAAATTTTGGTATAAGTTGGAGAGACAAAATTAACCTTTCAGGGATGAGATACATCAAATATAAAAGCATATTTTAAACTGTGTCAAGTCAGTACTGAAGTGGAAATGGTTACGCAAATTCTATCTCGCTGATTTAGCATCTTGCGATTATGAATTTCTTGATGTTCTATAATCAGTTGGCTTGGCACATTAGGGTAGAGGCAAAAGGCTCATCTGTTATGCTATTCAGCTGTTAATTAACTGTGGCCTGGTGCCAGGGTTGGGTTGTTTTGAAGGAGAGGAGAATGATTTATTTTGGTCAGTTTGTCTTGCTTGGAGTGGTGAAGGGGTTGTAGGTACATACTTTTACACCTGTTACAACAATCCAGAAGAACTACAAGAAAACATGTACAATTAATAACAGTTGGAGGCGGGGGAGGGGAGACGGGGGCAGGCACCTTACAGTGGGGGAATGGCCAGTACTTCTGGCAATAAGTCTAAGCCAGACAGGTAGCTATGACCATTGTACTTCCACTCCAAAAAAGGTACAGTATATAGGAGTAGGCTAAGGGAAGAGCCACAGTCTGGCAGTAGAACAGTGCCCCTCATCATCACCATGCATGATGCCCTTGGCAAGGGGAATGAGTATGTCAACAAGCAGATATTAGTAGAGATGCAGTAGTAGATGATCAAATGGAATGTTGTGGGCCTAGGTGGAAAAAGCATAAAATATCAGTGAGATAACAGGGTTACTCTGAGAAAAGGAAGCTAACACCATGGAAGTTAATACTTTTCTTACAGCTCAACCTTTTTTTTAAATGTCTTGGCAGAACAAAGCATTCTTATGCATTGTTTTCCTTCTGTTACACACAGACTAGCACAAACATGCCTAGTAGCAGTAGTGTGATCTGTTATAAAGCATTAAGTGTAGCTCAGGTCTTAGCCACAAATGGATTCACACAGGAGTACTTCACAAATGTAGATACCCAAGATAAATTGCTGACATAACAATGTGGCTAAATCTGGTTTAAAATATTATGGTATGATCAGATTACAGCAAGCACAAAATGTTTGAACCAGCATGTGAAATTACATCAGGAGAGAGATATTGAGAACTGTATGGAAAAAATAACTTCTTACACAGATTCATATTTACAACAAAGAGTTAGGAATAGTTTTCATTTTTTATTCTCTCTTCCCCTCATTTTCCTACTTCTGGTTATAGGTGCCAATAACATTTTTTTTTTTTTTGGAATCTGCTACAGATTGACACAGAAGTCTGTATAGGCATTGAAGTAGGGGAGAAAAACTCTTTAAAAGAGAGGGGAAGGTAAGAGAAGACTAAGG
Source organism: Protopterus annectens (assembly GCF_019279795.1). NCBI lineage: Eukaryota > Metazoa > Chordata > Ceratodontiformes > Protopteridae > Protopterus > Protopterus annectens. The sequence goes on along the minus strand of NC_056732.1, from coordinate 299,092,265 downwards.
AAAAGGAAAATGTAAACAAGACAAGTCTGCCTTAAAATCTATGCTACATTGTTGTATATCATGTTATAGCTAACTGAGGATTTGATTACTAACATGTTTAAAAATGCATTATTAGAAGGAATAAGCTGCATGCTAAAAAGCTATAAGTTCTGTGCTGTAACCATAATACTATAAATATATAATGGTTTAAAGGAAGAGACTAGGGATATTTCACAGCAGTGTTTTTAGGGAACTAGTTTGTTAAGCTTTGTCCGTATTGTATATAGTAACCTAAGGGGGCTACCATGCTTTCAACCTACACACAAAGAGAAAACACAATTAAATATCAGTGGGAAACAAAGTATACATTAATTTCTCACTTTATTCCCCGGTTTATTCCTGGTCCAGGGGTATAGTGGGCAGGCACAGGGTAGGGACAGGAACAGTTAGATGCTTTCCAAAAACAAATATCAACATCACATACAAAGACCATAAAACCAAATTAACATACAAGTCATGTAAAACAAATATACTTAAATAAATGTGGGAAATAGAGACGTGGAATGTTAAAGGACTCCAAAATAAAGAAAAAAGAAAATTATTTTTGCATCTTACCCTAAAAACCAAAGCCAATCTTATATTAATACAAGAAACACACTTAACTACAGAACAACAGACAGAAATTGGTAAAAAAAAAATGGTTAAGACAAATTATAGCAACAAGGGATAAAACAAACAGTGCTGGTGTTGCCATAATAATTAAAAATCAATTTCAGGACAAGATACATAAGACTAAGGCTGACAAAAAGTGAAGATGGTGTTACGTAACATTTACCAACCCAGGATTACCAAAACCTATAATGGTGCTTAATTTATATGCACCCTTTGGCAACCAACATCACTTTTTATGTCACTTTACCCAATTCTAAACCAACTTAAAGATCACTACCTAATAATTGGGGGTTATTGGAACACATATCAAAACCCAGAAAAGGACAAATCTAACATGATTAAATCACATAATAAGCAAGCCACAATACCTCTAAATGAACTTAAACAAGACTTTAAATTATATGACCCTTTTAAATATGGGAATAATGATAATAAATCCAGGAAATTCACATTCTATTTGCAATGCCATGAAATGTGGTCAAGAATAGACTTCCTTTTAATCTCAGACATACTCATTAACATGGAGCCAACAACAGTTATACACACTAGATTTTTCTCGGATCATTCCAAAGTTATTGTTTATCAACTGGGACAAAAAACTGTACCTAGCAAATAGAGGTCATAACTGGTCACTGAATCCTAACCTACTCATCAAAATAGATGTAATAAAAAAAGTTGAAGAAATATTAAAGACATCCCTTGCAAATATCTCCAGATCCCAAGTCCCAATAGACATAGAATGGGCTGCGGCCAAAACACAAATCAGAGGAATATTCATCAAAAAAGCAGCATATTATAAAAAAATACAACTAAAAGAGGAGTATACATTGAAAAGGAAAATAGAACAACTTGAAAGAGAACTACCAAATAACCTTAATAACCAAACTGAAGTTGATCTCCTAAAACTACAAAGAGAACTATATATGTTAGAAACCAGAAATCTGTCATTTTATGAGGCAAGAATGTTGGCTAATTATGCAGAGGAAGCCCAAATACCATCCAGAGCTTTGGCCAGAATCATCTCTTAACATAAAACCACCTCAAATATATCAGAAATAAATTATAGGGACAAAAATTACACAAGAAATGAAGAAATTATCAAAGTATTTGAATAAATATATTCTCAAATCTATGGAGAACAAACATTACAAACCTCTAAGGAAGATAGAGAGAGTTTTCTTCAAAAACTAAAATTTCCTAAACTAGATTTAGAGCAACAACAAAAAAAATTGAACCTATTTCCATCAATGAGATAAGCACAACAATTAAACATTTAAAATCACATAAGGCCCCAGGACCGAATGGACTTACTTCAGAATTTTATAAAACTTACTCCCCTAATTGCTAAACTACTATACTATGTGCTGAACTATATAATAAATAACAACATAAATAATATTCACTTCAATGCCTCCAAATAATTTCATATTAAAAGAGCATGCAGACCCCAAAAACTCAGATAGTTATAGACCCATCTCCCTTTTAAATATAGATACAAAGATCTTGACTTGAATACTCAAAAATAGATTAAAAAACCTGATAGAGAAAACCATTCCTCCAGAGCAATCTGGGTACACACCACGAAGACAGACCAGCGATACATTGGATGCATTAATATCCTTTGCAAATCAGAGGAATACTAATATCTATGCAATTGTAGTAGATACCCACAAGGCATTTGACAGAGTCATCCTAGAATTTTTACTTCAAACATTACCTTATTTTGACATATCTATCAATTTCATTCAGATCATCCAAATTCTCTATAGCAATCCATACACATCCCTATATATAAATAAAACATGGTCAAACAGAATTATGATTAAAAACAGAACAAAACAAGGATGTCTGTTATCATCCTTTCTATTCAACCTATACCTAGAACTCCTGTTTCTATATATTAAACAAAATACATATCATAACTCCCCTCAACACATAAGTATATCTTCAACTGCATTCGCATATGATCTGAACATATACTTCACTACACCAAATTCAGACATAACCAAAATAACCGCAATTGAACAATTTTCGATCATGTCTAATGACAAATTAAACCTTAATAAAACTAATATCTTCCCCTCAAGGCCACCCAAACTTATCTCATTAATACCACTAATAGATACAATAAAAATTAAAGAAGAAACCAAATATCTGGGAATTACTTTATTTTATTGCAGCAAGGAATTCTACCAACATAACATAACTCTTAAATGGCAAAGCATAATGCAAGACTGTAAAAGGTGGAATAACCTCAAGCTACCATTTCTGGCCAAAGTATCAATAATCAAAATGAACATATTACCTAGACTAACATATATACTCATGACATCACAGATAACTATACATAATAAATTCTTCAAACAGATTCATATCTTCCTAGCAAAATTCATATGGGAACCCAAAAAATAGAATCTTGTAGCAAAAACCAACACTTCCCAAGAGCAAAGAAGGTCTGAACCTGCCAGATTTTAAAACTTACTACTCTATTATCAACACTTACAGATTATTGAGAACAGCAGAACATAACTCAACAATGAAAACTTGGTCACCTCCTTGGGTGACAATATTTTATAGGTATATTAAAGCACTAGGCATCAACCCCAAAATGCTTCCCTTTTAAAACAAAAAAGATTTACAAGCCTACAACATTAAAGATCCCTTAAAACATTCTATAAATGTAACACAAAAACGTTTTCATTCCTTAAACCTTGGGCAAGCTATGGTAACACTACAACCCCTCCATAAAAATCCAAATCTAAAAATAAATAAGATGCTAGACCTTGACTCCTTTCCTCGATTAAAGGACAAAATAATCCAAGATATCTACTCATACCTTTACTGTACAATCCAAGAAATGACAAATAACCTAAATCTACCCAAATCATATATAATAATTTTAAGACAAATCAAAGAGTTGTGTTCCAGCTACCTCCAAAACTTTACTATATTTAATGGTGACATTGAAAACTGTACTCTGCTTTGGAAGACTATTCTTACAACAAGGAAAACAAGATCTAACTCATATAAAATGATAGGTGAAATCAAATTTCAGAAGGGTTTCCTTTTCTCTAACTATTGGAGAAAATTAAAACCATCCATAGATGACCTGCAAATAAGACATGCAATCAATCTAACACTGAAAATTATACCCCTTAAAAAACTGTCATACACGCAGCTCATGATAAATAATAATGCATATTTCACACCCGCAATACTCCACACATTCAGTGCATCAAAATCACTATACTGTCCACACTGTAAGGACCAGGTAGCAGACCTTATGCATATATTTTGGAGTTGCAAATGTGTGTATAAACTCTTGAATTCCCTAAAGATACAACTGCAAAAAATGGGATATCAAACATCAACACTAACATGGGAAATTACCCTTCTACATATTCTCCCATCTAACATCTCAGGAAAACAAGCAAATATACTTATAATAATTTTCTTACTAATAAAGCTATACATAGCTCTCAAATGGTTAGACCCTATAAATATTTCTTGGGAGGGATTAAAAAAAATAGCTATGAAACATCTTTTAGCTCATAAAATAGTAATGGATAAAAGAAACAAATATGAAAGCCCAAGAAATTTGGGAACAAACCTTTAACATCATATTAGCATAAAACATCATACATACTACATAGTAACAAGTTACAAAGGAATCTAAAATATACACGTGATCACACAGCAAAGCTATGGACTTGAAACCATATGTGGTGTTTTTATAACAATGGAATTGACTGAGAAAGAATCTATGTATATAGTGTAAATAGATATGTTTTATGACCTACATGTTACTATATTAACTACAATGTATAACACTCACTTATGGTCATATTGTAAGAATAGAAATAGTTGTGATTTATATAACTGTAAAATGAAAATAAAAATTATTGAAAAAAAAAGGAATAGTTTTCATGAAAGAATACCAGGAAGTTTCAAAAGTTATCCCCACTATTTGCAATTTTCTGGCAAATGTAACTGCTGATAAACTTATGTTAATTCCTAGCTACATTTCCAAGCTACTTAAAAGATCCTCCAAAAACATGACTAAAGTATTTCCATATATTTGAAATCTAGGCTATATCAATGACGTTTACTGCATCAACAAACACACATCCAAAGAAAGGACTGAAAGTTGAAACTCTCGATTTGTCTGTGAAACAGGCAAGACCTACTTCTCACAAGTGTTGCTTTCTTGTTTTTTTAGGAGCCACAAAGGAGGTTTATTTTAGTTATGCAACTTGCATAGGGTCACACAGTAGGTTCTGGAGTCTGGGAACCTAAACTCAAATTGAGAAGCTGTAGTAGCTCTTTTGCAACATAATCACTAAAGAATGCTGCCATTCACACGCACTGTTTTCTCATGTCATCTGCTTTCTTACTAGAACGTATACTGGGAATGTCCTTTAATAATACTCTCATAATTCTGTAAGTTAACTCCCTCCTAAAGGCAAATTAGATCTTTGAAGTTTTATATATATATATATATATATATATATATATATATATATACGCACACACACACACACACACACATATATATATATATTATCTTAGACATATGCTACTAAGATCATGCAACATTCATTCCAACCCAGGCCTTACTACACAGGTAATTTCCAGCCAGAACCTACAACTACCAGTTAACTACAATCCTCACAAAATACAGTTGTGTACACTTACCATACATGTAGATGTTCAAGTGTATTCACGGTTGCAGTCATCACACCTGGGTTATCTGCTTGCAGTGGCCCTCAGCCAGCCTAATTAACAAAGTCTTGGGTCCTGTGTTGGTTGCTGTCCCTTCTTCCATGATGTCAGGTTGTCAGGGGCATAAAACATGCAGCCGACACCATTACATCACTTTTTCTTGCCCCAGATGTCAGGTGCCCCCCTAATGGGAAGCAATTAAATCTATAAATACAAGGATATACCTCCAACAAAAAAGCAAATAAACTAAAAAGCTTTTAGAGCATAGCAAGTGAGAGAAGAAGTATAGCCAAAATAAGAAAGGGGGCTGGAGGGAGGGTAACCAGGACTGCAACAGTGAATACACTTGAATGTCTACATTTATGGTAAGTGTACACAATTGTACTATGTTCTTCATGTTTCACTGTTGCAGTCATTACATTTGGGCAGATTCCCAAAGCTAAGGTTGGGAGGAGGAATTTAAATAGAATTAGGACCAGCTATAAGGCCCGGCAAGACTGCAGTGGCAAAACCAGCTCTGGATTTAGAGGAAATTGGCAAATGATAATGCTTGGTGAAAGTATGTACAGAACTCCAGGTAGCAGCTTCTAGGATGTCCCTAGTATGGACGCCCCTGAGAAAGGCTGTAGAGGTAGATGCAGCCCTGGTTGAATGGGGTCCGATGCCCTGTGGGATAGGTTTTCCATGGTGCTTAGAGCAGAAATGAATGCAATGACCTATCCATTTTGAAATGCTTTCCCCTCTGTCCCTGCAGCAAATGCCACCAGCAGTTGTTCAGATTTCCTTTGAGATTTAGTTGTGTCCAAGTAGAATCTAAGCTGTCTGTGCACATCTAAAGTTTGCAGTATCCATCCCCCTTTGTTCTGTGGGTTAGGAAAGAAGGTAGGCAAATGAATGGACTGATTAAGAGCCACACTGGATACCACCTTGGGCATGAAGGAGGGATTGGTTTAGAGGGACACCATGTCCGCATGAAAGATGATGAAAGGTTCCATTGCCATAAGGGCCTGTAATTCAGATACCCTTCTTGCAGAAGTGATTGCAAAAAGGAAAGTTGTTTTCCAGGAAAGAAATTTTGAATCTGCAGTAGCAGCTGGCTCAGAAGGAGGAAGATTGAGTTTCTCCAAGACAAAGTTAAGATCCCACACTGGAGCTGGAGCTCTCCTGTGTGGCCTTACATTTTTGGCCCCTCTGAGGAACTGCTTGAGCAGTGGGTGAGAGAAGAGGGGAAGCTCTGTGCTATAATGAGCTGTAATGGCTAAGGCATGAATTTTGATGGAGGAAAAAGACAAGCCCTTATTAAGCATCCCAGTCAAGTATTGTATAATCTGAGGTAAACTGGGCACTGTTGCATTAATTCCTTGAGATTGGTTCCAGGCACAGAGTCTTTTCCATTTTGGAGCATAAGATTTTCTAGTACTAGGCCTCCTTGCCTCTAAAATGATATCCATCACTCATTTACTGAGGGATGGTGAAGGAGAGATTAGGTAATTAGCCAGGCTGCTAGGTTCAGTGTTTGCAGCTGAGGGTGCAGAATCTGGTTCTCCTGTTGAGATAACAGGGAGGGAATCTGAGGCAGGTGCCATGGAGCGAAGTGTAACACACAGCACAAGAGTGGGTACCAGTGTTGGCGAGGCCAGTCTGGTGCACTTAAAATCGTCCTTGGCTTGTCCTGTTTGCCTTTGCTCTCCAAAGTACTACTAAAGATCAGAGGAGGAAAGGCATAAACTGATAGGTTTTTTCAGCTGAAGGATAGAGCATCCACTTTCCAAGCTAGCTTGTGAGGAATCCTTGTGCAAAATTTGTCCAGTTGATAGTTCTTGGGGAAGGCAAACAGGTCTATATCTGGGCTCCCCCATTTGCTTGTCAACATGTTGAAAATCCTTGGTTCCAGTTACCACTCGTGCGGGTCCATGAGGTTTCTGCTTAGTCCGTCTGCCAGTGTATTTAGTTTTCCTGGCAGGAACTGAGCTTGTAGATTCACTTGGTAGCTCAAGGCTGTGTTCCACAATGCCATGGCTAGTCTGCAGAGGGGGTAAGAATGTGTACCCCCCCTGTTTATGTACCACATGACAGTGGTGTTGTCCGTCTTTACCATTAGTTGCCCTGGAAGAATTTGGTCCTTGAAGGCTGTCAGAGCATTGTGTACAGCTAACATTTCCTTTTGATTTATGTGCAGGTGCATTTGACTTGGGTTCCATTTGCCCTGAATGCACTTCCCTGCCAGGTGAGCCTCCCATGCATAGTCTGATGCATCTGTTGTTAGGATTTTGGTGGCAGGGGGTAATGTGAATGGTAGTCCCCTGTTTTGGTGGCAGGCCTCTGCCCACCAAAGGAACTCTAGGTGTAGGCAAGGTATGGTAGGAATCCTTGCTTCTAGATCTTGTGAATGTTGACACCACAGGCTTTTGAGATACCATTGTAGTTTCCTCATATGCATCCTTGCATATGGAATTAGAAGAATGCAGGAGGCCATGAAGCCCAAGGCTTGTAATATTTGCCTTGCAGATAGCTGGGTTTTTGTGGCCACTTGTTTGAAGTAAGTTGTCAAATGAATCCGTTTCTCTGGCATGAGGAAAGCCATCTTGGAAGTTGTATTCAAGCTTGCTGCCAGAAATATAATTTGTTGGCAGGGTACCAGGTGAGATTTCCTTTTGTTTATGGTGAACCCCAGACAAGTCAGTACCCTTTGAACAAAGGCCAGATGATTCAAAAGAATGTCCTTGCTTTCTGCCTGAATTAGACAATCGTCCAGGTATGGGTATATTTAAATATTTACTTGCCTGAAAAATGCAATGACTGGAGTTAGACACTTTGTGAATACCCTGGGTGTAGTAGATAAGCCATAGGGCAGTGCGGAGAACTGATAGTGCATGTAGCCTGCTTTGAAGCATAGGTATCTTCTGCAAGACTCCCTGATAGGGATGTGCAGGTATGCTTCTTTTAAGTCTAGTGTTGTCAACCATGCATCCTGGCCTAGCATAGGAAGCAGCTGTTGAAGAGTCAGCATTTTCAATTTTGGAATCACCAGAAAGGTGTTTAGAATAGAAACGTCCAGGATAGGACACCATGTATTGCCTTTTCTGGGTACCAGGAAACGTCTCAAATAGAAATCTTGTCTCTTTTCCTCTTCTGATACCAAATGAATAGCTCCCATGTTTAAGAGAGAGAGTACTTGATTTTGGGCCTCTACCCACTGATTTGGGGGTAGATCTGGCCACCCGCTTGGTGTTGGTAACGTGTGGAAATGAAATCTGTATCCTTGGGACACTATATTTAAAACCCATTTGTCCTGGGTAATGAGTTCCCAGTTTTTGGCCTGCAGACCAATCTTTCCGCCTAAAGGAGCATTCAGTTGGGAAGTGTTTGGAAGTATTAAAGGCAAGTCATTGAGACAGTTTTCCATGGGGGGAGTCTTACTACTCCCAGATTTGGGTGGGGAAACCCCCACTGCCTAGTCTTGTGTGTCGCTTGGGACTGAAACCTGGGGTTTCTGCTATGTCTGGGTTTGGCTTGAGAAGACCTGGAAGGGGCTGGAAAGGACCAAATTTTTAGAGGGTCAGTGCCTACTAAATCTAGGAGGCTGAACTTGTAAAAAATCTAACAGTTTGCATAGATTTAGCTTTATCTTCCATCTTTTTAAGAACTTCCTCAGCCTTGTTGCCAAACAGGCGGTCCTGATTTAAGGGAGCATCCAACAATTTAGCTTTAACATGATCAGGCAGACCTTGCTCCTTAAGCCAAGCATGCCTTCTGAGCACAGACCCAGTAACAGCAGCCCTGCAAGAGGCCTTTAATGAATCAAATCCACATTGCAAAGTATGTTTTCCAACCTGTTCAGCAGAATGCATTAAATCCTGTAATTCTTTATTTTCAGCACAGTCAGGAATTAACATCATTTTCTGTTTAAGCAATCCAGTAACATGTTGTTGATACTTTAACGTATGAAACTGGCAGTTTAAAGCCCTAATGGCCAAGGTTGCAGAAGTGTAAACTTTCTTACCTCATCTATCCAGCGCCCTGGAGTCTCTATCAGAGGGAGTAGGATTTTTAGCAGTAGAAGCCTTAATGCCCTTGGGTCCCTGTGATATAGTCTCTGGATCTGCAATAGGATTTTTAAAAAGGAACTTGTGAGAATCAGGAACCCTGTAATATCTGTCAGGTTTTCTGGGAGCAGGAGGCAAAGAATCAGGGACCAAACTAGATTCTGAAAAGGCATCATCAACAATGTCTAGTACAGGAGGTATAGCTAAAGGCCTATGCTGAGGCAAGAGTAAAAAATCCCTAAGCCTCTTTTTTTAATCAGAAAAATCCTGGCTTTCCCAGTGGAAATGCTCCCTTAGAGTATGTAAGGTTTCACCAAAAGAAAAATCCTCTGGAGGGGAAGCAGAGGGAATAGTGTCCTCTGCATCAGAATCCTCATAAGTAGATAAAGGCAAATCCAGATCATCAGAAAAATCAGAATCCTGATCAGAAGATTCATAAACAACTTCAGTCCTAGGTCTCTTAGAAGAGAGAGGTTGGCTTCCCCTGATTAGAGTTATAAGATCTTCAGCCATTCTTATCATTTGTTTTTTAGGAATTGAGGCCTGAGCATGCAGTCTGGGCGTCGGTTTCTTAGGCATGGTTTGAGATTTTGGCCTAAATGAAGAAGGAGGCATCAGTTTAATATGCAAGTCCATAGGCCTGAATACACCCTCAGAAGCTGGTGCCTGCACAGCAGCTCCAGACCCATCCAAGGTAGAGACATCCGCAGGTTCCACAGTTGAAGCATCTTGCGGCATACCGGACTCTGAATGGGTCTCAGTAGAGGCCTGCAAGTCAGAAGTAGCGGGTATCAGGGGCTGCGAAAGCACCTCACTGAGTACCGGCAAACTGGCGACTGGCTTAGGAGAAGCATCGTTGGCAGCTTTGGACCTCGGCGGCCTGTCTCTGTCTTTACCTTTGCATTTTTTTAGAATCCCAGTAGTCGGATGGCTAACTGACGACATTTCTGGATAATTAAACTGAGAACCGAAATATTTAGAAGCGAAAATATACCGATGATGGATAATGCGCTGATTAAATAAAGCACAAAACCGACAGCAAGGTACATTGTGGTCAGGGCCTAGGCAAGGAATACAGTGCAAATGAAAATCTTTGTGAGGTATTTGCTTTCCACAAGTAATGCAATTATTAACTTTTACTGACATCAGTAAGGAGCAAGAAAAAGTTTCCCCAATGGGGTACTTAGCTTTAGTTGAAGACTTTGGTTCTGAAACTCGAAAACGAAAATTTCAGGAGTCGGCCGGCCAGCACTTGCGAACTTCTTCTGCTTCGGGCACCGCATGGCAAGAAAGACTGATGTCATTGCATTGGCTGCATGTTTTATACCCTGACGACCTGACGTAATGGAAGAAGGGACAGCAACCGACGCAGGACACAAGACTTTGTTAATCAGACTGACTGAGGGCTACTGCAAGCAGATAACCCAAATGTAATGACTGCAACAGTGAAACATGAAGAACATCACCTCCTCCTTTAGACACAACAACAGAGTAATAGGTTATGTCTATGCATGTAGCATCAACAACAAATAGGTCTCTCTAGAAGCTTTGTTTTTCACATAAAATCTACATATTCTGACCATTACTGAATTCTGGCTGAAGGATAACAGGTGCCCTTCCATTTTCATACAGACCATACTGTCCTCTATGACAGACCAAGAAAAAAAATGGGTGGAAGAGTTATATGCTGATAATCAAAAATAAATCTGGATTGGATGTGATCTCCCCTTCTAAAGCAAACATCTTCACCTTCATTATAAAGAGTGCCATGTAAGAGATTTTTTCCAGTGGTTGCAATAAAATACCATTTGTCTAGGGGGCTTCAATGTGGATCACTAATGCTACTTTATAACCTGGTCTGAATGAAACCACCTCTTTGTGTAGTATTTAAAAAATGAGAACTACTTTTTATTTAAAATAAAAAAATAAATAAAACAAAATAAAAAGTTATTTTTAAAGCAAATAGTTTTTATGTATCACTGGTAATGGTTTATCTATTTAGGAATGTATTTTATGTATACAATGGCTATTTCCAAAGATAGCGCTTTTTCCAAAATATAAAACGAGAATTTCTTAAATGCTACCCAGTCCCCTGTTTTATATGACAAAGCAAGCCTCAGTAGTGTATTAGTGTTAAGAACAAGTGAGATTTAGTTTGTTGTTGTTTTACATCCATGGTAATTTAGGATTTTATTGGAACACTGTCTTAACCTTTATATACTATATTAGTAACAAATGTATACATGTAGGAAGTGTACAATTATTTTATTGCACCTCTAATTTTAATAAATTTTATTACTGCATATGTATTTTAAAAAGATTTTATTTCAGTTCGATATTTTGCTTAATATATCAGAGAAATTCTAAGGAATTAATAATGACTTTTAGAAGAGGGAGTTTTTTAATTATACATATGAGATTACATTTAAGGTCCTCTTATTGGTGGAGTAAGACCATGTGATTTCTTAATCCTTGCTTCTTCTGCTGAAGCTAGTATACCTAGAATATTAGCACTTAATTTGTCTAACTTGAATAAACTATATTCCTGTTAATGGTGTGTCCACTGGTGTGTTTTGTTTTAAACATCATATATGTATATATATATATATATATATATATATATATATATATATATATATATATATATATATATATATATACACACATATATTGTATATCTATATAGTGTGTGTGTCTATATATATATATATATATATATATATATATATATATATATATATATATATGCACACACACACACACACACACACACACACACACACACACACACACATATTTATCTCTATATACATACAAACACACACAATGACAAACATATTCATATATACACAAAACATGTAAAAAAAAAAAAAAGGGAAACACACTGTGCATATCAAATATCAAATTATTCCCACTGTAAAAATACAGCAGTCACTGTAAAATCTTAGGCTAAGTCACTTACCTGCACGGTATTGTACCTAGAAGTACTGTCTGCAATTGATCAGTAAAAGGCAACAGCCAAGGAATGAACTTCAAACATCTAAGTCAGCATATCAAAAAAGGGCTGTATATTCAACTACAGCAAAGTGGTGGGAACAAAATTCAGCATCTTTGTAAATCTAGGAACTTTGCTGTATGGAACATACTAAACAGCAAACTCTTTTACAGAAATCCAGCAAAACATCCGAGTTATATGCCCTACAAATATGGAATATATAAAGGGGGTTCTTAAAATATCAGCAGTAGTCTTCCTTTACGTTTTCTAGGGGAAGAGTTTACACATGCATACATGTATAAAACACACACACACATATATAGATTAATGTACTGAGATAAATCTCATTCCTTAAAAAAATACATACACACACACACATATATATAATATATTTAATGTACAGTTCATTATATACTTTTTTACCCCTCTTTCGTGGGGATGACAAAATTATATTGCTATGTTGCTGACACTTTTTGATAACTTGGCGGAAACTTGTTGAAGCAAATCTTTAGACGCAACAATGGACATGAATGAGAAAAGTGAGTGATATCTGTATTGTATATCACTGCATAAAGTGAAAAGATGGAAAGTTTGCGAAGGGACGCCAGACACAAATAGACCAACCTGCACATCACTGCACCATGACTCCACTAGGAACGTGTTTGACTTTTCCTGCAAGCTTACTGTAATACAAGTCATCACCACTAAAACAGAACCATGGTTTAAATGATCCTAGGCTAAAACAGAAATCCATTTTAAAACCAAAATACAGTTGTTATAATGATGGTGGAAGAGGCTGTCAGAGGGAATGGCCAAGAAAAATGGAGGAAAGAATGCTTCACATTTTATTATTTTTATTTTATGAAATCTGCCTATTCTTTGGAAGAACTCCATGTCCATGCAATGTATTTCTTTGATAGTGTAATTAAGCATGTGGACAATACAGAGGGTTATTATCAGGTCTTTGATCATAACCATGTTATTATGTGTTCAAGACATGGATTCCAGCAAATATACCTCGAGAGTGAAGCTTGAGAGGTGAATATTAGTATTTGTGACTAGAACACATAATACCTGGTTATGATAAATGAGATCTAATCATGACTCTTTGTAGAATATGCAATTTTATCTACTTCATGTACTACTTGTCAACCAAAAAAAAGTGTTTTACCAGCTTTGAAAGCCAGTAAAGCACTTGGCAAGTGCGGTCATACAGACAGCAAGTAAGGAAAAAGTTAGGGATAGTTTTTAAATACTGCCCTAATTTAACTCATTACAGCTGAGTGACTCACAGTAAGATGCTGTCTGGTTCGATTCTCAGCTAGAGCGTCTTCTGCGTGAAGACATGCGTGAATGGGCGTACCTTCGTTGAAGGTTGTGCGTCAGGCCTGGCAAGCCGGTACGTAAAAATCAACTGCCAATCATTAACGGACCGGAGTTCCGCTGTGGCGACCCCTAACCGGAAAAAGCCGAAAGACACAAACAAACAAACAGCCGAGTGATGCCTCCAGGCATTTCTGCGGTTACCTCCTACTGCACCTCTAGACATCAAATACTGCTTGTTTATATTTGCATTAATAATACCGAAACCATGCTACATGCAAGGTATCAGAATATTTTATATTGAAGCATACATGATGGCAAACACAACTGTATTGTTATTTGACCTCTGTCAATGAGTATTTGTTAGAACTGCAAGGTGATAACTTCATTTTTTTAAAGCCTCAAGTCACACCCACTGGGAGTTAAAGGTACACACTCAAAAGAACTGTACTGGAGGGAATGAGTTACTGACAGACTGACATCTGTAAACTTCTGCAGATGTATGAGGAATGATATTCAGGTTCATCTGAGAGCATAGCAGTGCTTTCAGGTGTGTTTGATCTTATGTTGCCAATTTTCATTCATTCCTCAACCGATCGGTTCGGATCTGATCCTTGGATCTGACTTGGCAGCTGTTCTACAGCTCATGGAAACCACAAGCTTTCAAGCTCCTCCCTTACCCATAATGCAGTAGTTCCTCTCCCTCCCCAGTTCTCATTTGCCGCTGCCAGTAACAGACATGGTCACTATAGTTCTCGAGCATATTTTATTTCAAAATAATGATAAGTACCTTTTTTTCACTGTTATTACTCCTCTGTTTTTTCTCAGCTTTAATCCTCCCTTTACCTTGTCTTACCACTTAATGGTATTTCTTTATTACCTTCTTTGTCTCTCTCTTAAAAAAAAAAAAAAAAACTTTCTTTGCTTATTTACGGTTACCATTAATGGCATTCTTTTCATTACAATAGCAGTATTTCTCCTTTACCACTGTTGGTTGGCTTTTCTATCTTTCCTATGTTTTCTATTGTATTAAAAAAAAAAAAAGAAACTTTCCCTTTCTCTGTTTTTTGAGCTTTATGTTACAACATGGCAGATAAACCTTCAGAGTTTAAAAAATATAATAAATGTAGGCATGACATTCTCCTGTTTAACAGCCATGCACTGTGTGTGCATTGCTTAGGACCGGAGCATTTACAGGCGGATTATACCATTTGCAAATCATTTCATCTGACATCCCTTGCGGATCAGAAAAACAAGCTGATACTTAACGGCCTCTTGCCTTCAGCCTTTGGAGAATAACTTTCAGTATCTCTTCCTTCCAAGTTGGACAAGAAAGACTCTAAGAAGAGATCTTCAGAACATGCTGGCTGATCTCACTCTTCCTCAGATCTGACCTCGGACCTGAGAAAGAAAATTAAAAAGTCTTCGGATCCATCCCTCCACAAATCATTGGATCCTACAGCCACTGATACCAGGTCTATTTCTTCAGATCCAACCCTGTTGGAGCCAAAATCATTGCCTAGGACCTGATATGCCTCATCACTGGATCCACTTCCATCTCAGCTTCCATCCCCCTTCATTGAAAACCATCACTCTTCCTCTACTGTCTCCTCCCAGTCATCTAGATGTCTCACAGAAGTAGACATGGATAGAATGATGAGGAAGTTTCTATCAACACAAATTCAGATGGGAGTTCTCCCCAGTTCTGACCCCATCAGGTCTGGAGGCCTTCACTCATATGACTCCACCTATTGCTGTTCCTACTCCAATCCATCCTTCGGTGTTGGAGCCCTCAGATCCGAGTATCCAGATGTCTTCTACTTTGGATCCAAAGATACTCTTATCTTCTGATCAGAAGTTATCTCTGAGCATACTGGCTTCCAAGCATGTCAGAGATGTAGAAGTCTCGGAGAAGAAGCTTCATTGTCAGGGTCTGAGGGATTAGGTCAACCCCAAAGTTTTTGAAGCCATCTCTTCTTTTCAGAGCCCTGGCATTCAATAACTCAGCTCTGACTCCTGCCTTGGGGGCAGTGTCTTAGGTTAGATGGAACAGTCAGTCCAGAAGCTTACCTTCTCGGCTCCAATGGTTTCTTTTTCCTGGAGCGGTCTGCCTTTCAGGTGGTAGGACAGAGTGTTTTCATCTAGAGTTCAGATGTTGCCTCCCCCCTGGGATCTCTCCACTGGTTCTCAGATGTCTGTGTTATGAGCCTCAGCATTCTCCTCCACAGAGGCAGCCATGAGTTGAGCATCGGATCCGGAGGGGTTAGGGCTCTTCGGCTTCTCTGGAGCACACTACCCTTTCAGATCCGATCAGGTCACATTCGGCGCAGTCCGCACATCAGATCCGAGGGGACTGCTTTTGGATCTGAGGGAAAACAGTTCTCCCTCAGCATTCGACATCATGGAGAGCGTCTTTTCAAGGGATTCAAGGCCCCAGGCTCTTGCTATGGATCCACTCACCATTCCCACTCAGACGGGCCTGTCTTCCATCATCCGGCCCCAGGGACAGCCTGCGCCTACATCCCAGATTGTTCCCGTAGAGGAACAGGACATTGTTGGTGAGGCCTCTTCAGACAGCCCCCCTGAGGAGGTCCCTCACAAATGAAAGTGCAAGAGGAGGCACTTGGACTCACCTGAGTCCCTCACAAAGGACATGGACTTAGAGGAAGGGGAAGGTTCCCCAAGGTCACCCCCCCGTGGACGTCTCCTTTGGAGACATTATGGAAATGTTGCACATTAGAGGGGGGTGTGGTCTGCCCAAAAACCTTCCTCGGATGAGTCTGTGTTTCTGGAGGCATTTGACGCAGGCCCATCTACCTCTTTGGTGTCCCCTCCCGCCGACCCCCTGGTGGACCACATAACTACCAGGGCATGGAAGGAGCCAGACACTGTCGAGCCAATACCCAAAAGACCAGACAGAATCCTCAGCCCTCCCACGGACAGGACAGTTTGGAGCAAGGGTGCCCCAGTGGATGCCATGGTGGTGGCGGCTGCCACTAAAAAGGAATTAGCACAGGAGAGTTCCTCGGTGCATCCTCCAGACAAGGAGTCTCAGATGATGGACCACCTTGGAAAGCGGATGTTCACTTCAGTGACCTTCTCTGTAAGGTCACTGAATTATATGGCACATGTGATTCGGCTCCAGCGGGACCTGATTAAAGAGTATGCTGGGTCACCCCCAGAGTCCATGTTGGCCGACGACAAGCGGACCTTCTCGGCTCGAATGGCCACTCTCAAGTCAATTACCAACACATCTATGCGGCTTCTCTCCCATGCTATGGAGGGAGTGGCTAGAGCTAGCGGAACGGGCGTCGTCTTATATGGACAGGCCTGGCACCGTCTCTGCGATTTTGCAGAACCCTTCAAGGCGCGAACGTCTTTGATGGTTCTACGCTCTTCTGCAAAACTGTCCGCGATATGCTTCTCCAGAGCGAGAAAGATGGGAAGACATTGTCTGCCGTCGGGATCCGCTTCTCGGCTCCTCAGAGGTCCTACTCCAGGAACCAAAGAGGACAAAAGAAGATGGTTCCGGAAGCTCAAGAATTCCATTCCACTCGGATCCTCATCCTTCAGAGGCAGAGGAGAGGACATGGTGGGCCTTGACCCAGAGGCAGAGGGGGGCCGAAGAATCTTGGGTCGAGAGAACCTTTTTCGGATTTACCTGCACAGCAGCCCTGAAGAGTTGCCCAACTGCTCCTCTCTGGAGGCAGTCAGGGGGCGCTTCTCGGAACACCTAGCAAATTGGGAGTCCATTACGACAGATCGCTGGGTGCTCCAAATCATATCCATAGGGTATTCTATCCTTTTCCTAACTTATCCCTCCCCGGTCAAGAGGACTCCCCGATGTTCCACCCGATCAGAGGGAGGCAGCAGCATCCGAAATTCGAGAGCTGCTAAGAAAAACAGCCATCCAGCACGTCCCCCTCGAGCAATCCAGATCAGGCTTTTACTCCAGGTTCTTTTTGGTGCCAAAAAAGATGGGGGACTTACGACCCATTCTTGACCTGTCCACACTGAACCTGTCAGCCGCCAAAGAAAAATTCCGGATGGTCACTATTCAATCCATTCTCCCACTTTTGCAGGAGAATGACTGGATGTGCTCAATAGACCTCAGGGATGCATACTACCACATTCTTATGGACAGATGATCCAAGAGGTTCCTCCACGTTTGGCTGGGAGCCAGCCATTATCAGTTCAGGGTCCTATCCTTCGGTCTCACCACAGCCCCCAGGGTGTTCACCAAGGTCATGGCAGTTGTAGGGGCCCACCTGAGGCTTCAGGGAATACAGGTCTTTCCATACCTGGATGACTGGCTCCTAACCGCCCCCACCAGGCATCAACTCTGCTCAGGCAGGGACTATTTCTTACATCTAGCCTGCCATCTAGGGATCATGATCAACCACAAGAAATCCTCCCTTCAACCTACTCAAATTTTGGAATTCATACAGGCCAGGATAGACACTACACAATCCAGAGTCTTTCTGACAGCGGACAGACTTCGCAATCTAAGCCTTCACATTCTAGATCTTTTACAATCATCAGCTCCCCCTCCCCAGCGGAACTAGTCCTGAGGGCCCTGGGATCCATGGCAATGGCCATCAATCTGTCACCTTTTGCTCATCTGAAGATGAGAATCCTTCAGTGGACATTGCAAGTTCAATGGTCCATTCTATTTCACCACCTGTCTACACCTATTCCCCTCAGCAGGATTTGCAGGGAGTCACTTCTTTGGTGGCTCCGCTCCAGAGATCTCTGGGAAGGCCGCCCCTTCGTTATACCCCCCTCCCCAAGTCACGGTGACCACGGATGCATCTCTCCTCAGGTGGGGGGGCATTGCGTGGGCAGATCCGTCCAAAGCACATGGACTCTCACAGAGACCTCACTGCATATCAATGTCCTGGAGATGAGGGTGGTGCTTCTAGCATTGCAGGCTCTCCATCCCCTTTTTCCTCCAGGAACTATTGCAATTCAAGCAGACAACATGTTGGTAGTCTGGTACATAAACAAACAGGGGGGAACCAGATCTTATCCACTTTGCAGGGAGGCAATAAGAGTGTGGGAATGGGCGAGATCCACCAACTGCTTTCTCATAGCAACGCACATTCCGGGTCAGTCAAACATCTTAGTGGACAGGTTGAGTCAAACAATCCTCTCACCTTACGAGTGGTCTCTGAACCCAGCAGTAGCGATCTCTTTGCCTTCGAACACAAAGTGCAGCGAGTTCTTCGCTCTAATTCCTCCACCAGGGGAAGCCCCCAGAGACGCTCTGGTTCATGCTTGGTCATCTGGTCTTCTGTATGCTTATCCTCCTCTTCCATCGATGACAAAATTCTTGCAGAAAGCTCGTCGGTTGGGGAGCAGAGTTATCCTCATAGCTCCATTCTGGCCTCGCCAAACCTGGTTCCCTTACCTTTGGTCTCATCTAGTAGATCCTCCCTGGATTTTAGATCCCAGTCTGGATCTGATCTCTCATCCATTAGGATTGAAGACCCCCGACCTGGACTACCTCAAGCTCTCAGCTTGGTTGATCCAGTTCCCTTAATGGCTAGGACTCCCGGTATATCTTCCTCAGTTAAGGCCATTATGCTTCTCCAGAGCGAGAAAGATGGGAAGACATTGTCTGCCGTCGGGATCCGCTTCTCGGCTCCTCAGAGGTCCTACTCCAGGAACCAAAGAGGACAAAAGAAGATGTGGTTCCGGAAAGCTCAAGAATTCCATTTCACTCCGGATCCCTCATCCTTCAGAGGCAGAGGAGGACATGGTGGACGCCGGCCCAGAGGCAGAGGGGGGCCGAAGAATCTTGGGTCGAGAGAACCTTTTTTGGATTTACCTGCGCAGCAGCCCTGAAGGGTTGCCCAATTGCTCCTCTCTGGAGGCAGTCAGGGGGTGCTTCTCAGAACACCTAGCAAATTGGGAGTCCATTATGACAGATCGCTGGGTGCTCCAAATCATATCCATAGGCTATTCTATCCCTTTCCTAACTTATCCCTCCCCGATCAAGAGGACTCTCAGATGTTCCACCCGATCAGAGGGAGGCAGCAGCATCCGAAATTCGAGAGCTGCTAAGAAAAACAGCCATCCAGCGCGTCCCCCTCGAGCAATCCAGATCAGGCTTTTACTCCAGGTTCCTTTAGGTGCCAAAAAAGATAGGGGACTTACGACCCATTCTTGACCTGTCCACACTGAACCTGTCAGCTGCCAAAGAAAAATTCCGAATGGTCACTATTCAATCCATTCTCCCACTTTTGCAGGAGAACGACTGGATGTGCTCAATAGACCTCAGGGATGCATACTACCACATTCTTATGGACAGATGATCCAAGAGGTTCCTCCACTTTTGGCTGGGAGCCAGCCATTATCAGTTCAGGGTCCTACCCTTCGGTCTCATCACAGCCCCCAGGGTGTTCACACCAAGGTCATGGCAGTTGTAGGGGCCCACCTGAGGCTTCAGGGAATACAGGTCTTTCCATACCTGGATGACTGGCTCCTAACCGCCCCCACCAGGCATCAACTCTGCTCAGGCAGGGACTATTTCTTACATCTAGCCCGCCATCTAGGGATCACGCTCAACCACAAGAAATCCTCCCTTCAACCTACTCAAATTTTGGAATTCATACGGGCCAGGATAGACACTACACAATCCAGAGTCTTTCTGACAGCGGACAGACTTCGCAATCTAAGCCTTCACATTCTAGATCTTTTACTAGTCCTGAGGGCCCTGGGATCCATGGCAGTGGCTATCAATCTGTCACCTTTTGCTCGTCTGAAGATTAGAATCCTTCAGTGGACATTGCAAGTTCAATGGTCCATTCTATTTCACCCCGTCTACACCTATTCCCCTCAGCAGGATTTTCAGGGAGTCGCTTATTTGGTGGCTCCGCTCCAGAGATCTCCAGGTAGGCCGCCCCTTTATTATACCTCCTCCCCAAGTCACGGTGACCAGGGATGCATCTCTCCTCAGGTGGGGGGGCATTGCATGGGCAGATCCGTCCAAGGCACATGGACTCTCACAGAGACCTCACTGCATATCAATGTCCTGGAGATGAGGGCGGTGCTTCTAGCATTGCAGGCTCTCCATCCCCTTCTTCCTCCAGGAACTATTGCAATTCAAGCAGACAACATGTTGGTAGTCTGGTACATAAACAAACAGGGGGGAACCAGATCTTATCCACTTTGCAGGGAGGCAATAAGAGTGTGGGAATGGGTGAGATCCACCAACTGCTTTCTCATACCAACGCACATTCCGGGTCAGTCAAACATCTTAGCGGACAGGTTGAGTCGAACAATCCTCTCACCTTACGACTGGTCTCTGAACCCAGCAGTAGCGATCTCTTCGCCTTCGAACACAAAGTGCAGCGAGTTCTTCGCTCTAATTCCTCCACCAGGGGAAGCCTCCAGAGATGCTCTGGTTCATGCTTGTCCTCCTCTTCCATAGATGACAAAATTCTTGCAGAAAGCTCGTCTGTTGGGGAGCAGAGTTATCCTCATAGCCCCATTCTGGCCTCGTCAAACCTGGTTCCCTTACCTTCGGTCTCATCTAGTACATCCTCCCTGGATTTTAGGTCCCAATCCGGATCTGATCTCTCATCCATTAGGATTGAAGACCCCCGACCTGGACTACCTCAAGCTCTCAGCTTGGTTGATCCAGTTCCCTTAATGGCTAGGACTCCCGGTATACCTTCCTCAGTTAAGGCCATCCTGGTGGCCACCCATAAACCATCTACCAGGAAAATCTACAAGAGTAAATAGAAATGTTTCTATGTCTGGGCGGAGCACAGGAACTTGGACCCCTTCATGGCTCCTATCCTAGCAGTTCTAGACTTTCTTTCCCATACTTTTCATCAAGAGGCTAGTGCTTCTACTATTAAAGTTCAGTTGGCAGCTATTTCCCACTACCACGTTGGAAACAGTTCAAGCCCCCTAGCATCCTCCAAGATTTGCAAAACATTCATGAAAGGAACCTTTTAGTTAAGACCCCCTATTAAAGATGCAGTGCCTCCATGGGATCTTACCCTAGTTCTTCAAGCTCTGACTGGGCCTCCTTTTGAACCCGCGGCTTCAGTCGACTTAAAATATGTATCTTGGAGGACGGTCTTCCTGATTGCCATTACTTCTGCTAGGAGGATATCGGAGCTTCACGCTCTTTGCAGTAAGCCTCCATACATCATCTTTCATAAAGACAGGATCTCCCTCAGGACTAATCCCTCTTTTCTGCCCAAAGTGGCTTCAGAAGCCAATATCAACCAGTCCATCAATCTACCTGTCTTCTTTCCTAATTACCAAAACAGAGGAGAATATAGACTTCATTGTCTGGATGTTCACAGACAGTTACGTTTTTACTTTAACAGAACAGCAGATCTTCGAAAATCAGATCAACTTTTTGTTTCTTTTGCTAAATCCTGTCTGGGGAAACCAGTCACTAAAATAACCTTAGCTACATGGATTTCCCAATGCATCCTCCTCGCATACAAAAGTTCTGGTCGTCCTGAGCCCCTGAGAGTGTGAGCCCATTCTACCCGCTCTATGGCTACTTCTGCTGCTTTCTGGTCAAGGGTTTCTTTGGATGACATTTGCTCAGCAGCTACTTGGGCTTCCTCTCATACCTTTATTACACACTGTAAATTGGATTTAATATCCATAGGACACGCATCTTTTGGCTCTGCAGTGCTCCGGAATATCCTTCCATAAGGGCCTCCCAAGTTGTTGGTAGCTGGGGACTCTGTCCCACAGGTTGCTGATCAAATGAAGTTAACTACTTTAGATAAAGAAGTTATGTACTCACCATAATGTTCCATCTGAGTAGGTAACTTCATTTGTCTGCAACCGACCCTCCCTCCATCCCCCGGACCCTTAGTTTGTTATCAAAGGATCAGGATATGTCTTTTCCAGATGACATCAGGTGGAATGTATGGTAATCCCTTCCTGTGTTATAGTAATTTTCCTATTGCCTTTTTTTTTTGGCAAACTCGATCTGAGGGTTAGAGGTAGATGGCAGGGCATTATGGGTAGGGCAGGAGCTTGGAGCTTGGATCTTTTAGCTAGGAAAGCTGCCGGCTCGGATCCGAATTGGATCCACTACCCACAGGTTGCAGACAAATGAAGTTACCTACTCAGATGGAACGTTATGGTGAGTACATAACCTTTTTTTATTACCCAACGAGTGGTCTCTCAATATAAAAGTGATGGAGCTGATTTTCCGCCAAAGGGGTCAGCCATGCTGCATCCTTTTTGCACCCCCCCTGAACAAATGCAGCAAGTTCTTTACCCTAATCCCTCCACTGGGGGAGTAACAGAGAGATGCACTCCTTCACAGTTGGCCCCTGGGTCTCCTGTATGCTTATCCCCCAAATCCCTTAATTCCCAAAGTCCTACAGAAAGTGTCTCATTTGAAGAGCAAATTAATCCTCATTGCCCATTATTAGCCTCAACAGATCTGGTTTCCCTTCCTTTGCTCATCTAGTCTGCCAGCCTTGGATTTTTGGATCCAGTTCCAGATCTCCTGTCTCATCCGGGCATTGTGGGTCTCAGATTAACTGCATGGTTTCTCCAATTCCACTGATAGCCAGACAACCAATGCTCTTGTCCCTAGTATGTTGCATTCTTTTATCTTCCCACAAGGCTTCTCTAGGAAAATTTACAAGAGCAAATGGAAACGATTTGTCCTTTGGGCACAACAACTTGACACAGACCCTTTTTCAGCACCAATTCATAAGATCCTGGAATTCCAGACTTTCATTTTCAATCAGGGGCTAGTCCTTTTACAGTTAAGGTTCAGCTAGCTGTTATCTCCTATTTCCATGTCGGAATAGATAATTCTGCTCTAGCTTTTTCACATCTTTGTAAAGCTTTTATAAAAGGAGCCATTTTACTGAAGCCCCCCCCCTTCAAGGACCCTTCTCCACCCTGGGACCTTACCATAATGTTACAGACCCTAACTCATGCATCTTTTGAACCTGCAGTGAGATGTGAGCTATGACATCTGACCTCGAAAACCATTTTTTTTATAGCTATAACATCAGCTAGAAGATTATCAGAGCTGCAAGCCTTATCTTCTAAGCTTTCTTAGACTTTCACAAGGACAGAGCATATTTAAGAACCAACACTGCTCTCCTAAGGTGGCATCAGGATCTAACATTAATCAAGCCTTTAATCTCCCTGTATTCTTCCCAAATTCTCAAACAAAGCAGACTACATTTTGCACTTATTGGATGTACATAAACAATTATGTTTATATTTGCACAGATCTGGCAAACTGAGGAAACCTGACCAGCTATTTGTATTATTGCATCATTTTCAGACACCAGATTGGGTGAACCAGTCTCTAAAGTAACTTTATCGATATGTGTGTCTGACTGTATCTCCTTTATCTATACCAAACTAGGTTTGGTTCTTCCAAAACCACTGAGAGCCCACTCAACAAGGTCCATGGTGACTTCATCAGCCTTTCTGTCTAGAACTTCCACAGACGACATTTGTGCAGCTGTGATTTGGGCTAATCCACATACTTTTATTACTCATTACAAATTGGATCTGGTCTCTAGAGGAAGAGCAGCCTTCAGCTCTACAGTTCTCAGGAATATCCTTCCTTAGAGTCCACCCGGGATTCATGTAGCTGGGGACTCAGTCCCAGTTGTTGAGGAATAAATGAAAACTGACATCAGATAAAGAAGTTAAGTACTCACCATAATGTTCCATCTGTGTTGTCCATTTTCATTTTTCATCAACTCCCCTTCCTCCAGCCCCATACCATGTTTCTGTGATGACTTCTGGTAAACTGGGTGCTTTAGGAACCAATTTCCTTTTTCCTTGAGTTCCTGAAAGTGATTTGCATATTATTTGAAATTTAGTAATGTTTTACTATAGAAAGCTGCAAACAAGATCTGGAGAGGGAGGGGAGGGCATTTATGGGTAAGGGAGGAACTCAAGAATTTCTGGTTTCTACTAGCTGTAGAACAGCAGCCGAGTGGGATCCAATGATCGGATCCAAACACATAGGTTGAGGAAAACTGAAAATGGACAACACAAATGGAATGTTATGGTGAGTACATAACTTCTTTTAACAGCGCTGAAAGTGCTGTTACGGTCAGGTCCTGTGATACAGTAGGATTAAGCAGGGTATTATTTAAACATTTTTTGAGTGTAATCATGGTGTTTCATGCACTACATGCTGGTTTAAACACTGAATGATTTGAGATGCTGTGCACTGTAACTGAGACTTAAAAATATTCAAGCACTAGCAGTGGACACTACAATGCCTGTGCTTGGGTATTAACGCTGCTGATTACTAGGACGCAGGCTAGAAAAGAACATTCTTTTAGTAGGTTGAGAACGTGATATGATCAAGACTTATGTCACTGAACAATATCACTCTTTAAAACCTTTTGACATTTATTGTATGCACCCACTACAAGAAATTATGAAAGTGTATCAACAGTGCAGCTGTGTAGCATGTAAAAACAACACAGTTGTGCACTGAAAAAACAAACAGCGATTTATACAACTACTGAAATGGTACTAAAAATTTATTATTTAAATCAGTTGGGACCAAATCAGTTTGATTTGTAATTTTAATACCTGTCCCATCAACTCTCCTTCTGAAGAGAAAATAGTTTGTTGCTAGATTTGAGAGCTTATTGCTAAACATAATCCATCCTATTAAAGATCAAATCAGGAAAATATTTAATTTCACTATTTAGTTCTAAGAAACAACAGTATACTTTGTTCTACTACAAAAGCAACACATGAAGCAATTTTCTAAACATCAATACACAGGTCAGGAACGTTTCATCTATCTTGTATGCTTTGCTTTCTTTTAACTTGCAAGATACATTTTCATTTTTTCCTGAAAGAAATGAAACAGCTGTGCCCCTTTTTCTTTTAGCTCTAAACCTGGCCAAACATTATTTCAGCATATTGTGATAACAGTTACAATAATCACTGTAAGCCATTCATGCAGACTGCAATGCATTGTGGGCCTGACGGCAAAGGAAATCTTGTAAATACTACAAGAAAACATCTGCTGCCATCATTTAGAAGCAAATAATAAATGGATCTGGAGAACATTTGGTATGTCTGTAACACATAAACACTATATATTTTTCTATTTATTTAAAGTGAAAAGACTCCATAGAATACCCTTCTCAGCTATGACTTGCTATAGCAGAAAAATAAAAATGTACTGCGGTGGTGGTGCTGTGGTAGCGTTGTTGCCTCACAGTAAGACATCCTGTTCAATTCTCAGCTAGAGCGTCGTCTGTGTGGAGACATGCGTGAATGGGCATACCTTCGTTGAAGGTTGTACGTCAGGGCTGGCAACTCGGCACGTAAAAATCTACTGCCAATCATTAGCGGACCAGAGTTCCGCTGTGGCGACCCCTAACTGGGAAAAGCCGAAAGACACAACAACGGTTAAAATCACATCATTAAATACAGAAGTCTGTAAATATCAACAGCATATATAATACCATGAAACAGACAGGGCCCTATTACTGTAAGACCAATGACAAAAACTGCAACAGCAATACAGCAATGTGTAAGGTTCAAAATACCAAAAAGTGAGACAACTTATCAGGATATGTTGCTAGAGCTGTTGCATAAAGAGTCAGCAGAGTCGGCTGTAAATATGAAGTGTATGTCAAAGTTTTTGACAAAGTCTGTCAGAATTCATTGGACATTTTGAAAGACAACAGTGAAAAGGATTTTGTGCAGCATTCTAGTATAGTGTAGCAAAAGAGCTGGTGGCAGAACATCTCCAATTAAGTACAACTGCTTTAGGTTCTAGCACTTATTTGCAGGATAATGTTTCAAATGTATGGCTTGTGCAACACAGTAAGGCACTACTGCTGTTCTTTGGTCTACAGGGAACATTTTAAGTTTTCTGCAGGGTGATGCAAATCTGTAAATATTAAGTGCAGCTTGTCTGTGACAGTATCTGTGTGGACAACCCACAACTCCAGACTGGGTTACAGAACTACAGAAAGTGCATTTCTAGATGCACCAATAAGCAAGTGTGACATTCTGTGACAGGCACTAAGCAACATATTCACTTTACAAAGAGATCTTGTCAATACGAGAACAAACAAAGAGGTATGGATCAAGCCACAGTCCCCATATTCAAACAGCATTACTAAATTTAGATATTCAAAAATTGAGGGTAATGCTACTCAACGTCAGAAGTCTAAACCTCAAAATGCATGCACTCAAGGCACTCTCAGTATGGAGAACATCAACATATGTGCAGTAACAAAAACCTGGTTTAAGGCTCCTGCGAGCACCCCAGCACTACTAGGTTATAACTCATACCATACCTTTTGGCCGCAGAACCAGGATCAAAACATAAAAGGCGGGGGTGTATCCATATTCATCAAGGATACCCACACCTCCAGGTTAGTGGCGCAGCACAAAGCATGAGAGATCATTCATGTGCAACTAACAACGGGCAAAACTGCAATCCAAATTGTAGCTTGCTACAGATCACCCACCATGACCCAGGACCCCCATTCTGTATTTCTGGAGACACTGAGAAATATGAAGGTCCTACCAAACACCCTAATACTGGGTGATTTCAATTACCCAAACATAAACTGGGAGAACTACTCAAGTACTAACTCCCTTGCCCAATGCTTCCTAGAATTTATAAATTTGAATGCCCTGGATCAACTGGTCAACACCCCCTCCAGAGGGAACAACATATTGGACCTGGTCATCACCAACATGGGCGACCGGTGTTACACACCGGAGGTCAACCTCTCGCTGGTTAGATCAGACCATAGACTAATCACTCTGGATATCCAAATTCCACCCCCAACCCCAATCAAGGAAACCACCATGAAAACTTTTCAAAAGCAAACTTCATGTTACTTAAGACCGAGGTGGAAAGGTTCACAGCCCCCATGCTAAAGGACAATGCTGTCTAAGCTGCTGAAACCTTTACAAAGGCACTCTATGAGCATCTGCAGGAATGCATGGATCACGCTATCCCAAGTAAAACCAAGACTCACTCCTCCAAGAAAAGGAAATCAGTCTGGTGGACCCCTGCCATAAACAAGCTATACAACAGGAGGAGGAAACTAGTACAGAAAAGAGTAAAATCCCAAGAAGGAAAGACATCCCTGATCAGTATCAGCAAGAAACTATGATCCCTCATTAAATCATCCAAGGCTAGTTTCGAAAGAAAAATTGCCAATGACTCCAAAGATAACAACAAAGCATTCTTTAGCTATGTCAAGAACCTAAGTGAAAACTCTCAGATCTGCTCTGAGTTAGTGCAGAATGGCACAAAATACACTGAACCGACTGATATTGCCAACATTCTGGCAGACAGGTTTAGTGCAAACTTCACCCCCCTCTCACCCCCTAAAGGGCCCATAACCATACCAGAAGAATGTAAGGCCCCATCAATCACTGACACACAGGTTAAAACAGCCCTATCCAAAGCCAAAAACACAGCTTCAATGGGACCAGATGGTATCCCAGGCTGTACCAGACGGTGTCCCAGGCTGTGTCTTACAAGAGCTCCAAAATGAACTAACCCCTCACCTAAACACACTGTTCAAACTCAGCCTCTACAGGCTACATACCCACAGAGTGGTGCACAGCAACAATTATCCCACTCCACAAAGGTAAAGCCACAACGGACCCCAGGAACTATCGCCCTATAAGCCTGACTAGCCTGGTCTGCAAGGCTATGGAGTGCATCATCATGGAACTCATTAATAGAGACATTGGGAACTTCCAAACCTTGGACCCTACCCAGTTTGGTTTTATTAAGGGCAGATCATGCCTCCTGAACCTGGTGGACTTCTTTGAGACAGTTATCAAGACATTAGACAAGAGAAAGGAGGTCCACACAGCCTACCTAAGCCTTGCAAAGGCTTTTGACACCATTCACCATTCTACTATTATAGACAAGCTCACCAGCTTGAACATAAACCCCTACGTCACGAGATGGGTTGCCAACTGGCTCATGGATAGAACCCACATGGTGAGAGTTGCAGGCTCTACATCCGACTCTAAACCGGTTACACATGGCGTCACCCAGGGCTTAGTCCTAGGACCTCTCCTGTTCGGTATATACTTCTCAGTGGTACAGGCAAGCATAGGAGGACTATGGCTGACCAAGTTCGCAGACGACTGCAAACTAGGGGCCATAATTGATTCTCCGGCTGATACAGACACCCTCCAGAAGGGTCTCACTGAGACGGGTACCTGGTGTCAAAATCATGGCCTCAAGCTGAATGCCAAAAAGTGCATAGTCATCCCCCTTTGGAAAAAATAAAGTACCCATGAACTACCACACAGGTAAGTAGTCCCCTAAATACAGAAAATGTAATAAGGGATCTGGGGACCCAAGTAGATAGTAATCTCTCCTTTGATAATCATACTGCCAGGGTGGTTAGAAAATCCTTCTATGTGGCCTAACTAATCACAAAAGGGTTCGCATCAAGAACAAAAGAGGTTATTGTGCCTCTCTACTCATCACTCCTTAGACCCATCATAGAATAAAATGCCCCATTTGGGATGTACCTTACAAGACACCTGCAACAGATGGGTTGCCAACTGGCTCATGGATAGAACCCACATGGTGAGAGTTGCAGGCTCTACATCCGACTCTAAACCAGGGCTTAGTCCTAGGACCTCTCCTGTTCAAACTAGGGGCCATAATTGATTCTCCGGCTGATACAGACACCCTCCAGAAGGGTCTCACTGAGACGGGTACCTGGTGTCAAAATCAGAAAATGTAATAAGGGATCTGGGGACCCAAGTAGATAGTAATCTCTCCTTTGATAATCATACTGCCAGGGTGGTTAGAAAATCCTTCTATGTGGCCTAACTAATCACAAAAGGGTTCGCATCAAGAACAAAAGAGGTTATTGTGCCTCTCTACTCATCACTCCTTAGACCCATCATAGAATAAAATGCCCCATTTGGGATGTACCTTACAAGACACCTGCAACAGCCGGAAAGACCACAAAAGTACCTCACCAAGAGGATTACTGGCCTCAAACAGATGCCCTATGCAGCCCGACTGAAGAAACTCCATCTGTACCGCTTACTTAGAGGTGATCTTTGCCTGACATACAAGGCCATGTCCAACCCAAAATTGATGGACATGCTCCACCTAAAAAAACAAATCCCTGAGAGCCACACGCTCTAGAGATATGAACCTCACCACAACGATAAATAGGACATGCTGGAAGGATAGATTCCTGTCCCAGAGACTCCCCATGCTTTGGAACAGGATTCCAACATGCATCGGGCAGAGCCCCTCACTAACACTCTTCAAGAGAAACCTTGACGGGTGGATGGGAAACAGAAAATTTACCCCGGGGATCACTGCAGTGGCTCTGCTGGACAGTAGCACAGGGAACTAATGGCTCTGCTGGACAGAGGCACAGGGAACTAATCTAAAGGGGTGGCGAAAGCCAACACATTCTGGCTAGGCTTATAAATGCCCTTTGGCAGATAGCCTAGTACTTTCCTATGAACCTATAAGTGGCTGTCAGCAATGTTAACCTTTTTGAGACTCCAAACAACAAGGGCTGCTTTTATTATGTGGCATTTTTATGACACAATCAGTACAGCCTTCCCACGTACTGGGAAGGTCACTGCTAATTTTTCTAGCAGATTTGTATGTACTTCACATAACCAAGTCAGGAATGTATAGCACTATGGGGATTCCTATAAGAATGACTTCAGTACATGAGTGAAAGTGTTAAATAATAACAAAGGACTCTGGGGAGTACAAGTAATTGTGTGTGATACTGATTGACTGATGATGTCCTACAGGCCCAGTTGCTGATGTAACTTTCATCTAGTTGAGTACTGCTGATATAGTCATAGCAAAGCCCAGAAAGCAGTTTGTTATTTTGGACTTAGCAGTTAAAAGGCTTGTTGGAAATGAACAAATACCACACCATCGTCACACCATATAATTTCATTTAGCCACATTCATATTTGATAACATTTGAGTGTTAAAGGAAAGGGTAAAAAAAAAAGTACTGTAAGTCAGGCAGAAAAACATGTTTTATTATACAAGCATATACTGATCCTCACCTCAGGCCTCCAAAAGGAGGTAAAATACATATCTAGTGGAAGTATTAAAAAAGCTATAGGGTGACATCATCATCCAAAAATATTTATAGGTTGTTTGTTGTTGCTGTTTTGTACTTGGGTCCAACTCTTCCTAATAAAGGACTTTCGTATACCAGGCCAGTCTGCTTTACTGATTACTGAATGTCATCACCATCTATAGCATCTTAAAAAAGTATTCAAACCAAGAAGCAGGCCAGATTTACTTCCCTGTAGCCTAAGATGGAAAACATGCAATAATAAAAAAAAAAACTAAACACAAATAACCATACAAACCCCCAAGACACTAAATAACACACAAAACAAATATATAATTCAACCAAAAAAATAAAATAAAAAAGTAGATGATCTTTCCCATTCACTACAGTGAAAAAAAAACTAATCAACCACATAAGATCCAAATATTCATAATGCCATCTACTTGAAACTCAAAATCCATAGCCATGGCAAAAATAATAAGCTAAATCAACTGAAAAACTAAAAAAAAAAAAATGCTTACAAACATCAGTCAGTAACAATGCAGAAAAGTTACTGACAAAAACACATCAAAAATCAAATAAAATGCAGTAATATTGCAAAATACAGATATGTATCATAACAGCAAAATACTCGTCATCAACTCCCTTTTCCCATTTTTCTAAATGGGGTTTGGGTGTGATATCAACTGCTGCAACTTTTCGCAATCCAGTGCCACCTTCCTAACGTCTTTGACAGTCATACCTCATTATTATAGTTGTTCTGTCATGAAATTCATCCATCTGTTGGCTGAACTTCCTTTTCTCATCTTGACGTCTTCCTGTCACTCTCAAATTATCTTATGCTTTCCTACATACATGACCAAAATGGCCATATTCTGTTCTACTGGACCCTTCACTGCAATTCAAGCTACTTTGGCTTCTGCCCTGATGTCCTCATTTCATCATTTGTCCCACAATGTGTATCCTACCACCTGTCTCAGCTGCTTCATCTCAATCACCTCAAGCTTCCTCAGCTGCTCTGTCTTCACTGCCCAGATCTCTGTACCACACATCAGTACTGGTTGCACCACTGTTTTGTACACCTTACTTTTAGCTTCTTTGGCATTCTTCTGTCATACATTACCACAACACTCTGTGCTAGCTGGCTGCAGCCCCACTGATTCTAACTCTGACTTCCTCATTTAGATGTCCCTTCTCCTCAACCACCCCTCCCAGAAACTTGAAGCTGTTAACCTGCTCTGTTATTTTCCCCTTCTATATCAGTTTTCAGCTTCTTCTAAATTCTCTAATTTGCTGCTAGGGCAGCTATCTTATCTATACCCCGTTTTATCCCATATCCCTTCAGTTTTGCATTCCATTACCCTATCATTTGATGAATCTCCTGTTCAGAGTCTGCTTGTAGTGCTACACTGTCGGCATACAGCAGCTTTTTTGACCTGCCCTCTCCAACATGTTTGCAGATGTAATCCATTATCAGTATTAACAGCAATGGTTTCAGGCTTGAACATTGATGCACTCCCACTCACACTGGGAACCTCTCTGAGACTGCAAACACTGTTTGTATTTGTGTTATTGGGTCCTTGTACACAGCCTGCACTAATTCTTTCAGTGTTTCTGGGACCTCAAACCATTGCAAGACTGCCCAAATTTGTTTTCCTGAGATCTTGTCATATGCTTTCACTAAGTGTAGGAATGCCTAGTGGGACTCCTTCCACAGCTACAGCTACTTTCCCTATACCTGGCTCACTACAAACATTGGATCAGTTGTACTGCATCCTTATCTAAATTTGAACTGCTTGTCTCTCATTTTTATTTATTTTATTTATTTATTTACATTTGTTGACCGGGAGTGTCCGACTGGACGTAGATCCATTTTCAGCGGAGGCCTGGGGAGAAAAGCTCCACAGTTAAATAAACAGACAGTAGTTACATTGGATTACATAGCGATTAACAATTTAACATAGCAATTACTTACAACATATTTACAGATGAAGAACATAGTACATCAGTAGACAACTAGAATCTTTATCTGTGAAGTACATAACAGACATTAACAAATGTTACAATGAGAAGTTCCTGCTGTATAATAAGTACTAGGCTTATGAGCATCTGAGCTTGCTATAATCAAGGTAGTTAGTGGAGTGGAAAGAAAGGTAGTGGTTGGATGGGGTGGGTGATATTAGAGTGTGAGTTGCAAGGGCATAGCCAGCATGTTTTTAGGTGCGCTTTTAGTAAAGTTTTGAAGTGAGTGCATGATGGTACAGAGGTAATTGTGGGTGGAAGGGAGTTCCATAATTTGGCTATGGTGCAAGAGAATAGTGCTTCACCAGCAGAGTTATTGGCTTTAGTGATCTGCAAGTGATTTTTGTTGCTGGATCTTAGTGGTCTGGTGATGCGATAAGGTTGGAGTAGATTCTGGAGGGATGGGACATTTAGTGGATGGTTTGCTAGTTTGTCGGCGAGTGAGAGTTGATACCACTGAAGGAGGTGAGGGAGTTCAAGCCAGCCCAGTTCAGCAAATGAGAGAGAGTGCTGTCTAAGGTAGGATGCCCCTGTGGTGAATTTGGTGATTTTGTTGTAGCAGGTCTTTAGCTTGTTTAGATTGCATTGCCTTAGGTTGGTATATATTGGAGAGGCATAAAGTAGGGTGGAGATAAGGTGGTAATTTGCTATTGAAATCTTTGCTGCTTTGGTGAGAAATTGCTTATTTCTGTATAACGCTACTAGTTTTTTGTGGACTTTTTTTATGGTCATGGATATGTGAATGTCAAATTTTAGTTTATTGTCTATTTCCACTCCTAGCAATTTGGTGTGTTCAGTTCGGTATGTAGTGGTGTTGTCTTTTGCTGTGATGTTAAAGAGAGAGCTGTTTTGAGCATGTTTGGTGGGTTGAAAGACGAGTAGTTTAGTTTTGTTTGGGTTGAGTATTAATTGGGCATCGGATAACCAAGTTTCAACAGAGGAAAAGGCTTCCTGTGTGACTTTTTGCAGTTTGGGTAGGGAATGGGCTGAGCAAATGATGGCTGAGTCATCTACGTATTGTATGAGTGTGCCATGTTTGGTGGCAGAGGCTAGATTATTGGTGTAAACAGAGAAGAGTAGGGGTCCAAGGATGGATCCTTGGGGAACCCCTATGGAGACAGGTAGTTGGGGAGATATGTCATTCTGCCATACAATAGATTGTTGGCAGTCAGACAGGTAACTCTGAAACCAGTTGGTGACTAATTGAGAGAAGGATAGGTTATTGAGGACAAGAGATAAGTTGTTTTTGTGGGACCATGTCAAATACTTTAGATAGGTCTAGGAAAGTAGCAGAGGAGAGATAGCCATTGTTTTTACGCTGAAGGATAGTGTTAGTAAAGGAGAGTAAGGCAGTGGTGGTGCTATGGTTTGGTCAGAAATCATGCCGAGTACAGGAAAGGAGGTCATTAGTAGGGAGGTAGTCTGAGACCTGAGAGTGTATGCATCTCTCTAGTATTTTGGATAGTGGAGAGAGAATGGCTATGGGGCGGTAAATGGTTAGTTCTGTGGAGGGTCCGCCGTTGTGGAGGGGAATTACATGTGATACTTTCCACAGTGTGGGAACGTAACTTTCTGACAGAGATTGGTTAATCAAGATGGATACTGGGTAGGCCAGAACATCAGCTGCGATTTGTAGGTATTCACTTGGGAGGTTGTCTGCTGCTAATTTGGTGGGTTTAAGTTTAGTTAAGAGTTTTTTTATGTTGGAGGTAGGTACAGGAGAAAAAGAGAAGGCAGTGGGGAGATTACTAGTTGAAGGTGTGGGTTGGAGTGGAGGGGGGTTGTGTTGTTTAGCTAGTGATAGTATGGTTTGGGTGAAGTGTGTGTTGAATGAGGTAGCAATATTTTTCTGAGGAGTGAGGGATGTTAGGAGGCGGGGTACTGACTTTACCTGGGTGGAGGATGGAGTTTATGGAGGACCAGAATTATTTGGGGCTGTGTTGTGAGGAGTCTAGGGCAGACTGGCAGTATTGGAATTTGTCCTGTTTTAATTAGCTTTTTTGTCTCTGTTGCGTAGTTCTAGGAATTTCTGTCTAGTTGAGGGGGTTTTGGTTTTGTGCCAGTGCTCGCAGGCTTTATCCCTGTTTTTCATTTCTGACTTGGTGGTTTTCTGTAGCCATGGGGAGGGTTGTGCTTTGGTTCTGGAAAATCTTATGGGAGCATGGTAATTAAGGATGCTCAGGAAGGTAGTATTAAAAAATTCAACTGCATCATCTAGACTGAGGTACTTAAGAGGATGCCAGTTATATTCTTTGAGGGATGAGATGAATGTGAGTGGGTTAAAGTTTAGTTTTTTATGTATTTGACGGTAGATGACAGGTTTAGCTTGGTATATGTATTTTTTGAGTAGGAATGTTGGGGAGTGATCACTGAGGCTATCTGATAAGCAGCCTGTTATATATGACTGGGGGCTCTTACTGACTAGTATCCAATCCAGGGTAGTGCACTTGCTGGAGTTTTTATTTATCCTGGTTGGTGACTGGACTAGTTGGGTGAAGCCATGAAGGTTTACATGATGGGTTGGATGGTTGCCAGTCAATACTGAAATCACCTAAAATGATAGTTTCTTGGGGGAGATGGTGGGTAAACCAGCTGAGGAGGTTTTCAAGTGGAGGGATGTTTTGGCCAGGTGGGAAGTAGCATCCAATTATGTTGATGGTTTTGTTTTGGTTTATTTTGAGGTTGGTATATATTATTTCTTTATTGCCTATTTGTGGAGCTGACGATTTTAAGATGTGGATGTTTAGATGCTGTTTAAATATTATAGCTACACCACCTCCTTTCTTGTTTAGCTGGTCCACTCTTAGCATACCGTAACCTGTAGGGAGTATTTGCTCACTGGTAATGTGAGGTTTTAGCTAGGTTTCTGTCAGGATGACTATATCTGGGAGTACAAGTCTATGGTGGCATGGAGTTCCTGGACTTTGTTGGATATACTTCTAATATTTAGGCTTAGTAGAAGGAAGTCACTTGGCTTTCTATTGGCTGTAATATGGGAGAAGTTGTGGTTTCTAGTCTGATTATGAGGATTGGGGTTGGAGATGGTAGGGCCAAGGTTGGGGTGGATGTCTCCACTTAGGGCTAGTTTTGACATGCATGAGGTTATTAGTTTTCTCAGTTTTTGAATGCGTTTGTTTATAAGGGAAACTTTATGACTGTGCTCTGTGGGTAATAGGAATGGTGGGAGGGTCACTATGTTAAGTTGTAGGGATGCTTTATGTTTGAGTAATACAGTTGGTAGAATATGTGGGGGTGCATAGGGATGGTTCTTGAGCTGGTGGGAGGGCAGCTGAGTGAGGGTGAGACATGAGTGGTTGTGTGAGTAGTAGTACAGTGGTAGTGGTTGAGTGGGGGAATGATGGACCTTTGGTAGGATGTAAGATATGCAAGGAGAGTGCATGCAGTGAGCATAGGTAAGGTATGCTTGTACATGTTAGTTGAGGAGGTGTGATAGTAGTGGGAAGATGGAGGAGGTAGTGTTGGGTTAGTGCTGTGGTTGGTTATTGGAAAGATGGGAAGGGTTTGTGAGTGCAATAAAGTTGGGACCACTGGGGGTGGGAGGGAATAGGGGGCAGGGTGAGGAGTGAAGCAGGTAGAGACCCTGTTACTTGCTCTTATGAGGGGGTTGGATACAATCAGTTAACAGAGTTAACTGATAAATGAACATATGATAGTGACAAGGGTGGTTGTAGTTTTAAAAATGGTGCCTGCCACAGGTAATATTTATTAACTTTGGGATTGTCTTAAGGTAATAAACAGGGAAGGGGAGGGGAGAACAAAAGTGTGAGCAGGCAGTTCTTTGTACTGCTGCTAATGAGCCAATGCAAAGACAAGTTTGTGTTTAAGAAACAATCACAACTGACCAAGGACTGCTCTGAAACTGTAAGTAATTTCTTAACCATTTCTCAGGTGGAAAAACAGGATAACCTTGTATCAGTAGGCTACTGTGGTCTCAGTTTAAATTAACAAACACACAGTATTGATCAGTTATGTGTACTATTTGCTAACAAAAGAGAATAAGAGAGAAAGTGGAAAATGCGTGTGTGTGTGTGTGTGTGTGTGTGTGTGTGTGTGTGTGTGTGGGTGGGGGGGCTGCTTACAAGCCAAAGCAGAGTGCTCTCCAGGGGAAAATGAATATTGGCTCAAATAGGTAGACACATACACAAAGTTAACTTTAGCTTTTTGCACAGTTCAGACCCGGACTGTGCTTTTCTTACAAGAATGATAAAGGTGGTACCGCAGTTGAATACTTAAGAGTGGTGTTAGGTTGGAGAGACACTGAGCTCCTCATGGGGCCTGTAGCAGAGTGGATTGTAGTTTTAATTTCTATTACTCTGCAGATTCATTTATTAGTAATTGCCTCTAGTTGTACTGTAGTGCAACAGGAACAGATACTTCCACAGCTGTTAATGTCCCCTTTGCTCTTGCATACTGGTACTAGGATGCTTATTCTCTTGTCAGCTGGAATATGCCTTTCCCTCCACACTGGGCTGAGTACCTCAGGAGCCTTTTCTCTCCAAATTCATCTAACATGTTGATCATATCTGCCATTAATTCATGTGAATATTGTGCTTTCATTGACTTCACTTTCCTTAGTGCTGCTCTTTAGTCTTTGAGGGTGGGATCTCCTTCCTCTTTCATTGTGGGTTGCACATGGGGCAGTGTGGTTTCTTTGGAATTTTCTTCATTCAGAAGTTGTTGGAAGTACTCCTTCTGTCCATCTTTGATGTCCTCTGAACTGGAGACCAGGTTGTTTCTGGTATCCCCTTATGACTACTGTAATCACTGCTGAATCTCGTTACAGAAAACGGGAGAGATTTTCTGATGCTGTGTTCTTTGCTACTGCAGCTGCTCTCTTACCCTCTTTTTTAGCCAACCAGAATTTCCTCTTAGCTTGGTCCATCATTTCCACCTCCCACAAAATATTAAAACCTATATATATAAATCAGAAAAGCATTATTCTGTCCACTCATAGTGAAACAGACTGAAAAGGAATCTTCACCTAAGGTGGAAACAGAAAACAAAAGAACAGTTCAATATGATTTACTTATTGTTTGTTTCTTAATGAGGAGAGGGTGTTGGTGTAGGATACTTTTCAGTCGCAAAACTGGACTCATGGAAATCACAATAAAAAAAAAAATGTCCAAAGCAGCAACACTGAAATGAATGGGGAAACAGGAATGTTAAATAAGCAAACAAATCACATGGATAAATGTAATACATAGTGATTTGGAACATAATAAACAAAATGATTGCTACTGTGTGGCATGAGAAGTTGGTTTGTGATTAATGACTGAGCCATTTGCTCTGGAAATGCACAATAACACACACTACACATTGCGCCCAGAACCCATTACACAAACACACATACACATTATATGTTTTTGTATGTATGTGTAATGCCTAAAATTAGCCTTCTTGGGGCCTTTGTCATATGCTCTGTACTCCCCACAGTTGTAAAGGTCCCCTTTGTTCTTGTACACTGGCACTAGAATGATTATTCTCCAGTCATCTGGGATACATCTTTCCCTCCATACTGCAATGAGAACCCTCAGGAGCTGTTTCTCCCCTAACTCATCCAACATATTGATCATACCTGCCATGATGTCATATACATATTGATCGGTTGATTTGCAGATTCAATCTCAACCAGTTCAGTAACAAATATTAACTGACAACATACTTGTGCTGAATGCTTCAGAAGTACACAACATGCACTTCCTCACAATGGTTAAAATAAAAATAAAAATTAAACAGCAACAAGAAAGCAGCATTTTTTTGCAGGAGCCAAACCTCCCAACCCCCCATAACAAACATACATGTACTGCTCCACAGAACTCACTATAGTGTTAAAGTGATGATTTCCAAATCCTCACTGTACTGTGATGTGATGTAGTCAGTCCAACACAGCTGTCAGTAACTTAATCTTTTGACCAATGGTTAAAAGTCACTCAGTAACTAACCTGATTTTCAACCAGTTATGGTGAATCTATATGTATATGTGCGTATATACAGGCATACTAAAACAAAGATACCTTTTTTAAATCCAGGTTCTTATTTTTAGTGAACGCTTGGCAGCTTTTAAATCCAGGTTCTTATTTTTAGTGAACGCTTGGCAGCAATCTGGCTAAGTGACATGTTCTGAATCAAACAGTAGGCAGAAATGGATACAAAGTGAATCAAGCCTAGGTACAGAAAAAAATATGTTATTAGATTATAGCCTTAAGACTTTGTGCCAAAGTGCCTGTTGAATCTTGATGAGAAGACTATAGCTGCTGAGACAGGCTATTACCTAAGCAGCAACAGCTCTCTCAGTTATCAGTGGTGCAAGGAGACAGACTGGCCTCTAGGAATGAATGTTGTGAGTACGGCCCTTTTACTGCAGTGTTTTGAGCAGTGGTAAGAAAGTATCAGATTTTCAGAATCTAATGACATATTTGTGATGTGATAAGGGGGAATGGACATATATAGGTTCATAGGTTCATACTAGGCTATCTGCCCTAGGGCATTTATAAGCCTAGCCAGAGTGTGTTTGGCTTTCGCCACCCATTTTAAATTAATTTTGCTATGCCCTTTTTTGAGGTTAGTATACTGTGCCTCTGTCTAACAGTGGCACAGAAGTGATACCAGGGGTAAACCTACGATCTCCCATCCACTCATCAAGATTTCTCTTGAAGAGAGTTAATGAGGGACTCTGCCTAACCTGGTCTGGGATTTTATTCCAGAGTGAAGGGAGCCTCTAGGTTATGAATCTGTCCCTCCAGCATGTCCTATTTATTTCAGTGCTGAGGTTCAAGTCTCTCGAGCGCGTAGCTCGATGGGATTTGGATTTTCTGAGGTGCAGCATATCCATTAATTCCGGGTTGGACATGGCTTTATACGTCAGGCACAGATCGCCTCTGTGCAGGCAGTATGCCACTGAGTAGAGCTGGAGTTTCTTTAACCGGGCAGCATATGGCATCTGTTTGAGCCCTATGATCCTCTTGGTGGGGTACTTTTGGGGTCTTCCCAGTTGCTGCAGGTGTCTGATAAGGTACATCCCAAAAGGGGCATTGTACTCAATTACGGGCCTGATGAGGGATGAGTAAAGAGGCACGATGACCTCACCTGATCTAGATGTGAATCCCTTCATGATTAGGTGGGCTATATAAAATGTTTTTCTAACCACTTTGGCCATGTGGTTGTCAAATGAGAGATTGCTATCAACTTGGGTCCCCAGGTCCCTAATTACTTCTTCTGTAGTTAATGGATTACCACCTATGTGGTAATTTGTGGGCACTTTGTTTTTGCCAAAGGGGATGACTATACACTTTTTGGGGTTTAGCTTGAGGCCATGGCTCTGGCACCAGTTGTCAGTTTCTATGAGGCCCTTTTGGAGGATGTTTGTGTCAGCTGGAGAGTCGATTATGGCACCCAGTTTGCAGTCATCTGTGAACTTGGTCAGCCACAGTCCTTCCGTGTTGGCCTGTACCTCCGAGAAATATATACCGAACAAGAGAGGTCCCAGGACTGAGCCTTGTGGGACGCCACTTGTAACTGATTTGGAGTCTGACATGGCTCCAGCAATTCTAACCATGTGGGTTCTGTCCTTGAGAGTGTTTGCAACCCATCTAGTGACATAGGGGTTTATATGTAAGCTGGTGAGCTTATCTATAATGCCCAAGTGGGGTATTGTATCAAAGGCTTTTGCGAGGTCCAAGTAGGCTATGTGGACTACCTTCCCCCTCGTCAATGGCCTTGGTGACTGTTTCAAAGAAATCGACCAGGTTTAAGAGGCAGGATCTGCCCTTAACAAAGCCGAACTGGGTAGGATCCAGTGTCTGTAGGTCCCCAATATCTTTATTTATGAGGTCCATGATGATCCTTTCCATAGCTTTGCAGACCAAGCTAGTCAGGCTTATGGGGCGATAGTTTCCAGGATTCAATGAGGCACCACCTTTGTGGAGAGGGACCACTGTTGCTATACGCCACTCTTTGGGTACATATCCTGTAGTAAGGCTGAGATTGAACAGTAGTTTTATGTTTGGGTTTAGCTCTTCTTGGAGTTCATGTAGGACGCAGCCCGGGACACTGTCTGGTCCCATTGATGCTGTGTTTTTTGCTTTGGAGAGAGCGGCTCTTACCTGAGCATCTGAGATGTCAGGGGGGCAGCACCCTGCTGGGATAGATATTTGCCCTTTTGGTGAGGAGCAGGAAGAATTTTGCGCTGAACCTGTCAGCTAGGATGTTGGCAATGTCTGTGGGTTCGGTGTATTTTTTGTCATTTTGGACTAGTTCTGAGCATATCTGGAAATTCCCACCCAGGTTCCTAACATAACTAAAGAAAGCCTTGTGATTATCCTTAGTGTCCTGTGCAATTTTTCTCTCAAAGCTGGCCTTAGACAATTTTATGAGTGCCCGTAGTTTTTTGCTAATACTGATCAGAGATGCCTTCCCTTTTGGGATTTTGCTCTATCATGTAGTAAGTAGCTTCCTCCTTCTATTGTATAGTTTGTTTATGGCTGGGGTCCACCAGACAGGACGTCTGCCTTTGGAGGATTGGGTCTTGGTTTTATTTGGGATTGCATGATCCATGCATTCCTGAAGGTGTTCATAGAATGCATTTATAAATGATTCTGTGGTCTGGGCCGTATTTTCCACAGGCCCGGGGGCTTTGAAAGATTCCACCTCAGTTTTGAGGAGTGTGAAATTTGCTTTAGAGATGTTTTTCACTGTGGTTTTCTGGGCAGGGGGTGGGGTCGGGATGTGAATACCCAGTGAGATTAGTTTATGGTCTGATCTTACCAGTGAGGGATACACTTCTGGTCTGGAGCATAGAGTCCCCATGTTGGTGATGATCAGGTCCAGTATGTTTTCCCCTCTTGTGGGAGTGGTAACAAGTTGTTCCATAGCATTTGAGTTTATAAATTCTACGAACCTTTGGGCTAGGGTGTTGAAGCTAGAGCAATGCTCCCAGTCTGTGTTTGGGTAGTTGAAGTCGCCCAATATAATGGTGTTTGGAGAGACCTTCATATTTTCCAGTGTTCTCAGGAAGGCCGAGTGGGGTTCCTGGGTTTGGGAGGGTGGTCTGTAGCAGGCTATAAACTGGAAGGCAGTTTTACACACTGTTAGTTGCACATGGATAGTCTCTGATGCTTCGTGCTGTGCCACCAACCTGGAAGTGTGGGTATCTTTGACGAATATTGATAC
The DNA here is from genome assembly GCF_019279795.1 of Protopterus annectens. Taxonomy (NCBI): domain Eukaryota; kingdom Metazoa; phylum Chordata; order Ceratodontiformes; family Protopteridae; genus Protopterus; species Protopterus annectens. Next base: position 299,050,248 of record NC_056732.1, on the reverse strand, counting down.
TCCCCCTCCTTTTGTGGTTCGGTCCAAGTTTTGGGGCCGAAAAGCATGGTATGAGGTATAACCTGGTAGTGCTGGGGTGCTCTCGGGAGCCTTGAACCAGGCTTCTGTTACTGCACAGATATCGATGTTCTCCATGCTAAAGAGAGTTTCGAGTGCGTGCATCTTGAGGTTTAGACTTCTGGCGTTGAGTAGCATTACTCTTAGTTTCTTATCCCTTGTGATACCTATGGAGGTGGGTTTGTCTTTTAAGCCTTGCCTAAAAAAGGCACTATGGGGGTAGCAAGAGCCTTTGCCAATATCCGAAAGCCCAGAGGTGACATGTGCAAGCCGTTCCTAGTGAAGCATCGTGGCTTGTCGAGCATGTCATCCCAGGCTGACAGGCATTGGATCCCCTTTGAATGACACCAATACTTAAGCCAATTGTTGAAATTGATCATCTTGTCTTCATATTGTGGCATCATTCTTGGTGAGGGTAAGATGCTACTCAAGGTCAGGGTCATACCGGCCTGGGCTACATGCTCAGAGAGTTCCTCTATGTCTCTTTTCATGTAGACCAGGGAGGTACGTCTCAGGTCTTTCACACCAGCATGGACAATGACGGAGTCATATTTGTACTTGCTTTGGAGTGACCTGAGTGCTTGTGTTTTGCGGCGGATCCTAGCACCCGACAGGCAGCTCACCGTGACCTTCTCCTTGTTCAGCCTGGTGAGCGGGACGTCAGTGTGCCTGATGATAGAGTCACCTATTACAAGTGTATCAGGTGTGTTGTTTAGCCTTAAGGGCTGTGACTGTTCGGCACACTGGCTTTGTGAGCTTAGCCTCCAGTTTGGCTATATGGTTGCATCTCTCACATGTGTTGGAATTTGTTGGGAGGAGGAGAGGGTTGTCTGTGTACATGAGGCAGTTGTAACATTGCCTCAAGATTCCCAGATTCACCAGCTGGACCGGAGAGGAGATTGACAACTGACCTTTGGACATGCTAGAATAGTATTGGGAATTCCTTTATAATTGAAAAAAAGGGCCAATGGGGAACAAGGTACTCAAGGGGAGTTTGTGAGGGTGTAGTGCTTTTAATTTTTTAGTGCTGACTTATATAGTTTCTTTAGTGAGCAAGTGCCAGGTAACTTAAATGCAATGTGTTACAGGTAACTTAAATGCAAAAACGACAAACAGTAACTTTCTTTCAAGTGAAACAAGGAAATAAGTACAGTAAGCAATGCAGATATCACTAGGGATCTACAGAAGCGCTAAAAAGCCGCGTTTTAGGTGGAATTAGCGTTTCAGGGAAATAACAAGCAAACAAATAACAAGCATATAAACAAAGCTAGATTCAGCAGGCCTTAATTTGAGTAAAAGCACCAACAGCTCTACAGCTGAATATATTTTTTTTCTACCTCTTAGATTCCCACAAATAGACAAGCTAAAAGATAAACAAGGGTGTGAAATTATGAAAATATGCATTAGGTGGTCTTTCAGGACTGGGAGAATTTACTGGAAGGGTAGAGAAACAAAAGTTAAGTACTTATAACATTACAGCTGCTTGAAGAATTCAGTCTTTGTTGACGTTTAGGACTCGGATGCGCCATGTATGTTCTGCTTGGCAGATAAAGCTTTTCTAAGCTACCCTTTCATCTCCTACCAGAGATACCCAACATTTTCTCCCCTTTACTAGTCTCTGACCAAACTAAATGCAGTGATACAAAGGACAACATACTAAGCATGCAATCAGTCATGAGGGACTTGGGCACTCAGGTTGATAGCTGCCTGACTTTTGACCACCACATAGCCTCCATTGTACGGAAGGCTTTCTACATGGCCCATCGCATAAATAAGGGTATTTCATCCAGGAACAAGGAGGTCATAACATCCCTGTACTTCTCGCTTATTAGACGAATCATCGAGTACAATGCTCCCTTCTGGATGTACCTTGCCAAGCACATGCAGTTGGAGAGACCACAGAGGTTCAAAATCCAGGGTCTCAAACACCTATCCTATACAGATAGGCTAAAAGCCCTGTCACTCTACTCAGTCTCATACAGACTGCTCAGAGGTGACCTGTATCTGGCATGCAAGGCCATTTCAGACACAGCCTTGATGGAGTTGCTGCATATCCATAAGGCAAACTCCACTTGCGCAACCTGCAAGCAAGGCCTTAACCTGGTCTGTGACATTAATAGAGCTTGTTGGTGGGATAGATTTGTGCCCCAAAGACTCCCATGTCTGTGGAATAGACTCCCCTTTCATGTCAAGCAGAGTACCTCTTTAAGGGGAACCTGGATGACTGGATGGGAAACAGAAAATATACCCCTGGGATCCCACCTGTGTCCCTGATAGACAGGGGAAACAGGTGCTGACTTTGGGGGAACATGGGCAAAATTCTTGGCTAGGCTTATAAGAGCCTCCAGGCCAATAGCGTAGTATCATCCTATGAAGAACAAGAAAGAGAAACCAAGAGCTTGAGGCAAACAAACACTTCCAGGACACCACAAATTGAAGAACAAAACAAAGATTTGGGTAGAGATTTTGACTTTCAAAAAACAATAGTCCCAAAAGATAAAAAGTGGAATCCACCAAAATCTTCTTTAATACAAAACCAACAGAATGCAAATAAGCGCTTTCACCCAGTGATACTGGGCTTTCTCATCCTATGAACCTATGACAAATCTTCCCCAACAGAGTCGTTAACCAGATCTAATATTATGGTAAGTGGATAACTTGCATATTGCTAAAGAGAATCCATCTTAACCTTTAGGATGGAGTCTCAAGGCAATATGCCTTGGTTAAATTCTGCCCAAACTAAAAGTTAGATCTAACCAGCCATAGAGGCCTTCACTGATGAACAGGTAAGACCCCTAGTCAGAATTTTTACCACCCGGCTTGAGTAATCATGTTTCATGAATATCAATGGAAGGAGAGTAGTAGATATGCTGTCAACTTCATAGCCCAGTGATTTGGATGCATCTTGCTGGAAAAATGACAAAAATCTACTTCCCAGTTAGTTTCAGAGGAACTTCTGCCTAATATCTACTTAATAGAGAGTTTCATCCCTATGAGTCAAAATGAAGCAAGCAAAAATCACAACAACCCTGTGAAGCCTGGCCTTCTCAATGAATTTTGTCAAAGGAAGTGGGTGAACGCATAAAGCAACCCTGAGGCCAGTTCTGGGCTAATGCCCATTTTGCAGAGTAATCAACAAGAACAAATTTGGATATTTGGCAGTGGTGGGAAAGCAGAAACATCAAAGACCAGCAAACCCGACTTCAGAATCAATGTCCTGGCAGTGGTCAATCTGAATGACCCCTGTTAGGTGACAGATTACAACAGCTGAGGTTGTCACAAAAATCATTTATGAGATTAACAGTGTTCAGGCCTAAAGGCCAACAAGTAACACTGATTCTAACAAGTGTGGATCAAATGCTTTATCTCTGTAGTGCATCCACAGGTGTAGCTGAAGAGTGTATGGGTTTACTTCCTAACTGACTTTGATGACACCCCAATTTACACCCAACACACCAAGGTTGCAAGTAATAACAGATTTTATTCTAGATGGAAACTCTAGTCTTAACAGGTAAGAGCACAGTAGCAAACAAATTATTGCAACACAAAGTTTAGCAATAAGGCAACATGAGGTATACATACAGTGAAATCACACACCCCCAGAACTCAATCAGAGAGGTCTTGTCATTCAAATATGAGCAAAAATGCAATGTCATTGAGCAGTAAAGATTATATAATGCAGCAATACTAACACCAGCTATAACCTTGATCAGTTCTAGTCACACTAAACTGTGAAAACACTGTTATACCCTGTTCACAGTCTTAATGCCAGCATGATGGGGCCCAAAGTTGGAGCTCATATGAAAAACCTGGGTATTTGTAATCCACAAAGCATTTAAGGGAAAATCCACACTGAGGGGTGAGTAACATGAGATCACAGAATGACAGCCAGTACTATTTTGAGATACAGCTAAACAGTTTCAGTTCAGAAAAGGAAAAAGGGAAAAAAACTAGGCATACAGTCCCAATCGAAGCTATAGCACAATCCTATGAAAGTATAATATGGCGGCCAAAGTCTCTCACCACTACATCAATAATATTCTGGATGTCAGGCACCGCAGTTCCACTGATGAGAGGTGTAGAGATCACCCAACAGCTGTCTGGTAATCGAATAGGGCTTCTTTATAATAGGCCCAACAGTATTCCTGTCCTTGCTGATCAGATGCAGGCATGGGACTACTGGTTCCAGACCTCTCTCCTGATTTCACAGATCACCATCGACAAGGTGTTCAAAGGAGCACAGGCATGATCTGCAACTTCACTTCCCTGTCCTAGACACTAAAAAATCTGGTTATAATGCAAGGCCCCTTATTCCTTCACCCTGTGTTTCACTCTCTCCTCTTTCACTTTAATTTTTTTCTGTTATATCAAATGAAAGGGAGCCCCACCTTGTGCTGTATCAGAAAACTGCAGTCTGGTAACCATACAGTGAAATAAAGTGGGGCTACACTCTCCCCCACTAGAAAACTTGGGTCCCCCCCAAGTCAAAGGTAGATTAGCAGCAGCATATATACAAACACTAATGCACCATCAAATGAACAGCATTTCTGCATTCAAAAGGTACATCCCACCAAGGGTGATCAACATTATGCTTAACTTGGGAAGGGGTGTCACCACTTGAGCAGGAGGCATAGGGATCATAGGTGTAGACTCTCCGGTGAGCAGTGGTCACAGGCTCCTGTGTACTATGTCCCAAACTGTAATATGTAAGCCTTTGTGGGGGCCAAATCAGTCTCTGAGGCTTTGCTTCGAAAGAAACAACTGGGGACTTCTGCTCTGAGGGTTGGTCACTCACATCACACTCAATTGTCCAGTTCCTCAGTAGGCATACTGTCTACTAAGATTTCCTCTGGTATAACTTCACTTTCTTTCTCCATAACTGTACAAGTGTCCTCAGCACCATTATCTGATGTTTGCATAGCAGGACCTCTATCAGCATCAGATTCTGCAAGAGGCACAGAACCATCACTCAAGTCTATTGTTGGAGCTGAACTGTTCAAAGTGACAAGGGATGAATTCCAGTGCATTTACATTGAGATTGCAGTCCATGGGGTCTCGAACATCATCATTAAAAAGTCCACTGAAACCCCAGTCATCATCACTGTCCTCCTCTCCTTCAGCATGAGGAATCATAGGCTCTTGAAAATTTGGGAGGATATTTCCTCTCTGCCTTAATCTTCTGGATCGTCTTGAGTTAGGCTTTCGCTGAGCCATTCTGGGTTCCGGATTCATGAGTCTCACTGATTCCGCTAAAAGGCATTAAGTTGTTGTGGCGCCAGGTTTGATGGGTCCTTCTTTCCCCTCAGGGCAGACTTGGTAAACAAGGATACTAGGTAGCTGAGAACAAATTATGTAGATCTCAGATCCCCAATGGTTAGCAAGTTTATGCTTTCCTTGCAGGCCCAAGTTTCTTAAAAGAACTCTGTCCCCTGGTTGCAAGTCATGTATCTTCACTTTCTTATCAGAGTGAGCCTTGCTTCGCTGATGTCATTGTCCTGTTGATTGTTCAGCTAGCTCATAGGCCTATCTGAGATTCTTCTCGAGTCTCTCCACATAACTGCTGTGGGATTGCACTGGTGTATCATCAGTTGTGATTCCAAAGGTTAAATCAACAGGAAGATGAGCTTCTGTTCCAAACATTAGGAAGTAAGGCGAGAATCCTGTAGCATCATTTTTAGTACTGTTGCATGCATGCATCACTGTGGCTACATGTCTACTCCACTGACTCTTCTTCTCAGCATATAGTGTTCCCAACATGTCTAGTAAAGTTCTGTTGAAATGCTCAGGCTGAGGATCCTCTTGAGGATGATAGGGAGTGGTGTGACTTTTCTGAATTCCTAACAGAGTGAGTAGTTCATGGACAAGCTTGATCTCAAAGTCACACCCTTGATCAGAGTACATCCTTTTTGGCAGGCCATAGTGTACAAAGAACTTCTCATCTAGTAGCTTTGCCTCTGTAATAGCTTTCTGATCGCGAGTTGAAAATGCTTGAGCATATCTGGTATAGTGGTCTGTCACCACCAGCACATTACCGATCCCCCTTCATACAATTCAATGCAAAGGAAATCTATATAGATCAGTTCCATGGGGCCACTACTCTCCATTTGACCCAATGAGGTGGCTCTGGTGGGCAAAGTATTTCTCTGAATACAGCGAAGACATGTACGACAATAATCTTCAACATCTTGTTTCATGCATGGCCAGTAGAATCGGTCTCATACAAGTCCCAGAGTTCTGTCATAACTAAGATGACTGTGTTCATCATGCAATGACCGAAGTACTACTTCTCGATACTTCTGATCAAGCAACAATTCCCATTTTTCACTGCCAAGTGCACTAGGAGATCTCCTATACACTAGTCCATTTTGTATCTGGAATCTGTCCCATTCTTTGGCCAAAAGTCTTGCCAGTGGGTGAATATCTGTGCGAAGAAAATCAACCTGTTTGTTCTCTAAAGCATCTACCACCAGCTGACCTAAGGGGTCTTCTCTCTGATCTTGCCTGAGGTCACTGTTACACAAAGCTGGTAGCAATGAAGCCTGTAAAGTGACCAGATTACAGTAAGCTTGGGGTATGCTTTCTGCAGAAATACCCAACTTCCAGGCCCAACATTCAGTTTGTCGGTAGCAGGTTGCAATCTGGCACATAGCTCTCATTCCTGGTGCTGGAATTTCCACCCATTCCTCATCGGGGTGTAAATCTCCATGAGGTCTTCTGGACAGACCATCAGTATCTCCATTTTCATGTCCTGGGTGATATTTTAAACTGAAGTTGTAGTTGGATAAAGCTGCCATCCATATGTGGCCAGTAGCATCTAGCTTTGCAGTGGTCTGGATGTATGTCAGAGGATTGTTGTCAGTCTGAACTTCAAATTCAGCCCCATAGAGGTAGTCATGCAGTTTGTCTACTACAGCCCACTTTAAAGCAAGGAATTCCAACTTGTGGGCAGGATAGTTCCTTTCTGTTGGAGATAAACCTGGACTGATAAAAGCCACAGGTCTCAATTTCTTGTCATGCTCCTGGTAAAGGACTCCTCCTAAACCATATCTGCTAGCATCCACATGTAATGTGTATGGCTTTGTTGAGTCAGCATATGCCAGCACAGGGGCATGTGTGAGACAATACTTAAGCTGTTCAAATGCCTCTTCACACTCAGGAGTCCAACAACTCTCGATGAATTCTTTAGAGCCTCTCAGTCCCTTAGGCTTCTTCAGAAGGATGTCTTCATCTGTTTCATCTGCTTCCTCATCATTTTGGAGCAATTGGTTGAGTGGTCTTGCTATCTTTGAAAATCCTTCCACAAAACTTCTATAGTAACTGCAGGACCCAAGGAAAGACAATGGCTCTGTGATGGTTCTGGGTCTGGGCCAAGATGTCACAGCTTCAACTTTGTTGGGATCTGTGGGTATTCCATTTGCAGACACTACATGTCCCACATAGGTCACTGAAGGCTGGAAAATTTTGCATTTGTCCAGTGACAACTTCTCAATTCTGTCCAATACTTTCGTCAGTCTTTCTTCATACTCCTCTAGGGTCTACCCAAAGACAATGATGTCATCAAGGTAGACTAAGGCTTCCAGGAGATGCATGTCTCCAACTGTTCTTGCCATGATTCTCTGTAAAGTTGCCGGTGCATTAGATAACCCTTGAGGTAGGCGATCAAACTCGAAAAATCCCAAAGGAGTGATGAAGGCAGTTTTCTCTTTATCTTCTGGATGCATAGGAATTTGATAATATCCACTCCTTAAGTCTAGCACACTGAACCACTTACTGCCCCACCAGGCAATTTAGTGCATCTTTGATCCGAGGTGTTGTGTACTGGTCTGGAATGGTTCACTGATTCGGAGTACGATACTCAACACACACACATAAATTGACCCATTCTTCTTCCTGACAACAACAATGGGAGAGGCAAATGGACTACTTGACTCTCGAATTATCCCTGCAGCTTTAAGTTCTTCCAGATGTTTTCTCAAGTCCTCCAGATCTCCTGGATCTACCCTTCTGGGCCATTCCCTGAAAGGCCAGTCTTCTTTTAATCTTATTCGGTGTTTTGCACTTTTCGCACAACCCACATCCCGCTCATTTGTAGAAAAACAATTTTTCTTTTTCATCAACAACTCTTTAGCTCTGGTTACCTACTCAGGGGACAGAAGACCACCTCCTAGATCAATATCTTCCAGCTTCAACTCATTGACACTGCTCTCGTTTCTTGTCAGAACAGAAGCAGGTAAGGGAGTGACAGCATAAACATTTCCCAAATGCACTTGTGAATGCAGGACAATGGAGGTACTTCCTTTACTCGTCAACCTCACAGGCAACATATCATAAGGATGCTTCAGCTTGTCAGCAGGTCAAACTTCTGGGACTAATTCCAGCCCCGGCAGCAAGTCTCTTTCTGGATCCATTCCCATCATGAGATGAGAGGAAGCTGTTTGTCCACACATCCTCAATGTGCCCCTCAAGCAGGTTACCTGACCAGGATGAATTATATGTTCTTTCCCAGAAAGGGTCCACACATGACCAATTTCACCTTTTTTACTATCCTGCTCCTTCTGAAGGGCACAAAAGGCTGATCTCAGGAGAGGATGTAGTGCTGGGTGTTCCTTGGTCAATTGAGGCATCAGCATTCTTCTGATGAGGTCAGCATTTGTCCCCACTAAAACAGATGCTGAATCCTTTCCTTTTGGCCTGGAGCACACAATAGTGAGAGTTTCAAGACCCAACAACTGAGGTGGGAAATTCTAACTTGAGTTTGACATAACCATCATAGGGGAATGTCGTGTCACTTAGCCTCCAGATCTCCAAATCTTCTAACTTTCCAACTGGCAAATGCTTTAAGTATTTCTGGTAGAGGTCTCTGAACAGAATGGTGATTTGTGCACCAGTATCCAAGAGTGCTTTACTGTACCTCTTCTATCTTCACTGGCACAATAGGGGATGGTCCCACTAGGCCATCGGGTACTTTCTGTTTCCGGTGTTGTTCAGCTGTATGGCAGTTAGCATGTTGATGAGATACAGTCAGTTGGCTTCACCATTTTAAAGGATGGAACTCTTTCTTAGTAATTATTTGTGGTTTCAGATGCTGAGACTTTTGCTGAGATATCTTTCCAACTTGGTTGTTCACCTCAGATGAGCCAGAAGTGTGCACAGTAGGTAGTGTCTCTCCCCTATTGCAAGGAGAAGTTGGGAAGTGAGATCCAGGGAGACTTCTCTTCATGTTAGATTTCATGAAGCTCTTTGTAACTGAGCACTCAGCTGGCTCCCTCACTGAGGCCCTTTAAAGTTTCCCTGCATCGCACTTGCCAGCAATAGCTCATTCACCTTTTTCAAGTTTTCTGCATTTGGACACTGTCGCTTTATATGCCCTGCATCTCCACAGCAAAAACAAAATCCAGTAGGAACTCTGAACATCGGTTTGTTTGTTTCTTCCCTGAGTCCCTTTGTGGAGGTTTTAGCAGATGTATTCCTCCCTTCAGCTAGTTACTACTGCTTTCTGTAATTCTGCAACTGTCTTAGTAACTTGAGCTATAGCGTCGGTTAGGGAAGACACCTGCACCTGCAACTGTGACACCTCTACATTGTGGACACTCTGGACCATGACTCCCATTTGAGTAGCAAGCACTGCTGTAGGCTCCTGCTTGTGTTCACTCACTGCTTTAGTTGATGTTGAACACTGAGATTTGGCTTCCAACAGGGCTTCCTCTTCCCTCACTTCTTTAACCAATTGAAAATTGGTTAGAGTCTCTTTCCTATCTCTCATCCTCAGTTTCCACATAATGGGATCCATAGCTTGAGCACCTTGTAAGATTTGACTGATTCGTACTTGGTCAGCTACTTTCAGATCCACCCCATTCTTTAGGATGATCTAGTGGAGCATTTTATCTAATCACTTAATGTAGTCAGATAGTTTCTCATCAACTTCTTAGTATGTATGTTCAAACTGATGCAATAGATCAGCAGCCCTCTCTGTTCTTCCAAACACATCCTGCAGTACCCCTAAATAGTCTTTGGCTGTGCAGTCTTGCTTACTCATCCTTAGGTTGTGTATGGTATCCACAGCTAATCCCTTTAAACTTTCAGATATCCGCTGCTTCTTCTGAGTTTCTGAGATATCCCACTCCTCTAGGGCTTGTGAAGCCTAATCCATCCAAGATTCAAAATCTTCCTCTCCCTGAGGTGTGGGTTGTTTGCCAGAGAAGAAACATAATTTGCAGTACTCAAACCCAGTAAATGGCTGTGTAGGCTTTAAGCATTTTTCTACAAGACTTCCCAAAGCATTCAAAACTTCAGGCCCAATAGTATTTGTGGGAAGTGAAGCTTCAGTTTCTGGTGTAAGGTTCTGACCTACTTGGATAGCTTCCACAGGTATTTGCTCTGTTGCTGGGGTAGTGCCCTTCTCAGGGATTACCACATGGACTGCATTCTCGCCTGAAACTGATACACTTGATGGTATATGCTCATATACTAGAGGGTTTTTCCATTCTAATATGGCCAATGTACTCTGTTCTGTAGTGTCCATGGTGCTGTCTAATAGGAACCCACGGCCTACAACTGGTAAGGATTCTGTGATTTGATGTATTTGCATGTCAGTCCATGTGACCCCTGGCAACACCGGAACTAAGCAGTGCTCTGACTGAGCATTGTGCTGTTTGCATCAAGTAGCAGCTACTTCTGGCTTCATCTTGCTGCTGGTGTTGCTTTACTCATGTTCATGGGAATAGGGCAGAGTTCTAGGCAGTACAGGCAATCCCAAACGAGCCCCCAAATGTAGTGCAGCTGCAGGTGTAGCTGAATAGTGTACGGGTTCCTTCTTAACTGACTCTGGTGACACCCCTATTTGCACCCAACACACCAAGGTTGCAAGTAATAACAGATTTTATTCTAGAAGGAAACTCTAGTCTTAACAGGCAACAGCACAGTAGCAAACAAACTATTTCAGCAACACAAAGTTTAGCAATAAGGCAATATGAGGTATACATACAGTGAAATCACCCTCCAGAACTCAATCAAAGAGGTCTTGTCATTCAAATATGAGCAAAAATGCAATGTCATTGAGCAGTAAAGATTCTATAATGTGGCAATACTAACAGCAGCTATAACCTTGATCAGTTCCAGTCACACCAAACTGTGAAAACACTCTGTTATACCCTGTTCACTAGCCAGTGACTACTTACAGTCTTAATGCCGGCATGATGGGGCCCAAAGTTGGAGCTCATATGAAAAACCTGGGTATCTGTAATCCACAAAGGATTTAAGGGGAAATCCACACTGAGGGGTGAGTAACATGAGATCACAGAATGACAGCCAGTACTATTTTGAGATAAAGCTAAACAGTTTCAGTTCATAAAAGGAAAAAGAGAAAAAAACCTAGGCATGCAGTCCCAGTCGAAGCTATAGCACAATCCTATGAAAGTATATAATGGCAGCTGAAGCCTCTCACCACTTCATCAATAATATTCTGGATGTTAGGCACCGCAGTTCCACTAATGAGAGGTTAGAGATCACCCAACAGCCATCTGGTAATCGAATATGGCTTCTTTATAATAGGCCCAACGTTATTCCTGTCCTTGCTGATCAGATGCAGGCATAGGACTACTGGTTCCAGACTTCTCTCCTGAATCCACAAATCATCATCGATGAGGTGTTCAGAGGAGGATAGACATGATCTGCAACTTTACTTCCCTGTCCTAGACACTAGAAAATTCTGGTTTTAATGGAAGGCCCCTTATTCCTTCACCCTGTGTTTCAGTCTCTCCTCTTTCACTTTAGTTTCTCTCTTTTATATCAAATGAAAAGGAGCTCCACCTTTTGGTGTATCAGAAAACTGCAGTCCAGTAACCATACAGTGAAATACACTGGGGCTACATCTCCATAAACTAACATTAGATTTAAAAATATTAATACTTGCAGCTTGTCTGTGAGAATGTTGGCTACACTGAGAACATGCATGGCAACAAGAAAAGACTGGGTAGAAATTAACCACCTCCTTACATGCTTTCCATATGACTTTCTTTTATTGCCCTTTTGTTCTATTGCCATAATTGAGTTTTCTTCTAAACGACTATAAACTCTGTCAGCATCAATTCCAGTGTATAGTTTATACACCTTCAGAAGGCAAGTTATTGGTCTATAGTTTTTAGGGTAGCTTGCAGATCCTGTCTTAAGTAGTAGCATTGTTTTTTTTCTGATGTTAACCAGGTTGATGTCTGTTCAGGGTGCACATACAAATAGTTCTTACTCACAGCTACATCTTCACACAGAGATGTTGATACTTTTAACCAGAAGGTACTACACATCTGGGCCTGGGGTTTTCCAATTGGAAGCTTTTCTTATCTTTGTTTCAATCTCTCTGGTTGTTACTTCATCCCATTTTATATCCTGTACCTTTAAACCTCTTATTCTTTCTTTTACTTCTTCTACCCATTTAACATCTTTGTTATGTTCCACAGGATCATCAAAAATATTTCTCCAAAATGTATCTATTTCTTAATTTTTTGGTGGTCTTTCAATTCATTTTACCTTATTTCCCATCTCTCTATAGAACTTTTTGGGGCCATCAATAAATTGCTTATTTTGTACTTTTCCTTTATATTTATCTATCTTCTGAGGTTTTCCACCTGTGCTGAGATTTTTAGCTTTTTATTTGCAATAGTGCATGATCGATCTTAGTCTGTTTTCAAACTGCGCATTGCTTTTATGACATCTTTCTTAGTATTTTTGTTGATCTGTTCCTTCTTCTATATTCTTCTAAACAGTGACACTTTTTGTCTTAATTGCTTTATAGTTTTTTTTTTTATTTGATACTTCCATGATAGTATTCAATTTCTCCCCTTCCTTCCCCTCACTACCCTGTGCTCTTGCAGTAGGACTTTTTCAGTTATTAATTTAACTACACAGTAATATATCCTGTTTACTGCTGTTATATCACATGGATCTCGATGGGCAGTCGTAATTACTGTGTTATTTTATCAAACTTCTGACCTTTTGGGTTTTATTGACCTTCTGCAATCTATTTCTTTCATTGATCTTAATATGTCTATCACCATTAAATCAAGGAACTCTTCTCTCAGCTAGTTTTCTTCTAAACTGAGGGCACATTTTTCATTTTCCATTTCCTGTGGGCATTCTATAGAAAGTTCTGTAGCATCTTCCTGTGGCGCATTCTCTTCAATTTCATCCTGTACCATCCATTGCTCTGGCATATAGTAACTTACTGGTCTATCACTCTTCAACATTGACTGCCAGTTTCCACAGATTCCTGTTCCTTCCCTTGCTGTCCAGCTTCAAGTGAATATTTACACTGATTTCCTGTGGAAGGCTCCAAAATATCTTCATATGGCACCTGACTAATTGCTTCCCATTCTACTGGTTTCCCCTTAATTTGGTATCCATTGCTCTATCCTGTTGTGGTACTTTCTGAATTAGATTTTATACACTGAATCCTTCACTTTGCAGATACCCCATAACCTCCGTTTCTGTTTTTTTAACTTCTCCATTACTAATCTCCTTTTCTACTTTCCTGTGTTTTCTTATTTTTTGTATTGTAAACTTTTCCATATCTGGATTCCTTTGCTTGTATTTCTCTTCAAATATTTGTGGTGCTGCTCTTTTTGTATTGGTTAGTTTTGCTTTCTCCTTTGCATATATATTGCACCATATTACATCTCTTATACTTTCCTGTGTCCATATTTCTTCTTCACATGTCTCCTGATTTTCCTGCTTCTCCTTACTTTGTGGACTCGCTCCAACTTGCTGTGATATAACCTGTGTTAGACCTTCAACACCAAATCCTTCACTTCTCAAGAACTCCATAACTTCACCTTCTATTTTTTTTTAACTTCTACTTTACTGATCTTCTTTTCTACATTACCTCTTTGTGATATTTTCTTTATTGTGAAATTATCCATATCTGTATGCATTTGCCTATACTTCTCTTCATATATGTTTGGGACTGCTTTCTTTATACTGATTAATTTGGCTTTCTCCTTTGCATAAATATTGCACCATATCAAATCTCTCTTTCTTTCCCATGTCCATATTTCTTTTTTATACTTTTCAAAAATCTCTGGGTTTTGTTTATATTTTCACATTTCCTCAGATATTTCTTTTTCTAAACAGATCAATGCTTCTTGATCTATATACTGTTTTTCACATATCTGTTGTATTAATGAACACAAATTCTTATTTGAAGCTTCTGACAGTTTTTCTTGTAGAAGTATTGTTCTTTCCTCTACCTTCTCTCTCTTAATCATTTTATATATCTTGTGTCTGGAAATTCTGGCTTTTTTGGATAATAGTAACAATACACAATTTTTTTCTTATCTTCAATAATCCACTTTATCATCTTTATGGCTCTTTGTCCTATCAGTTTTTGTGATTTATGTGGACTACTACTTCCTTCTACAAGATGGGGGCCATCCTCCCCCTTGGCCTGGCCTAGCCCCATTGCAGGAATGTTTCCATATTTTGAGGATTCTACACACTCATCTTTTCCAGTCCTGGTACCAGTGTGCCTACCAGGATTGGCACTTTTTTATCCTGGGTCTTGTGCACCCAGCTATCCTTTTAAAATTTTAACCTACTTCTGTCCATGATATAAGCTATACAAATACAGTCTATATATCAGTGTTGCCTTGGTGAGATTTTGTGCAAAACAGGGTCTATCTTGTGAAGGTACTCACCAAGACTTGAAAATTAATTCAGTTTCAGCACTGCTACTCTTCCTTGCTTGCTGACTTTTCATCTCTCCATTTGGACCCCATCTATCTTTTGTAATTTCTCCAAATTTTTTTGGGGGGGGTCATGATACCATGACAGGAATGGACCCCATTCCTAATTCAAAGTACAATTAAAGTTCATGAAATTAGTAATGTTTCACTCTCTGATGTCAGCCAAAAAAGTGCTCTTCGCATGACCCACAACATGCCCAGTAATGACTCCTGCATTTTGTATGGAGTTACATGTATTGGTAGCATACCTAAATATGACTGTAGACTCTTTTTATAAGACCCGTTGTTCCTACTACTATTGGAACTATCCGGGTATCTTTCTTCCACCTTGTTCTCATTTCTGCTTGCAAATCCTGATATTTTATAACTTTGTCTCTCTCAGTATGCAAGACACTGTAGTCAATGGGTGTGGTGATTTCAATGATCAGTGCTATTTTTGTCTTCTTTCCTTGGACTACTATATCTGTTTTTTTAGCATCCATCTTTTGAACTGTTGGTAATGGATGATCCCATGTGATTGAGACTTCATCATTTTCTATGATGCTTTGAGGTGCATGTTTCCAGTGTTTTTCAGCCACTTCAGTACAATAATGTTTGCACAATCCATAGTGCAACAGTCTTGCCACATTATTATGCCTTTCAGAAAACAGTTCTTCTGCCATTAGTATGTCACAACCAGCAACGAGGTGTGTGACTGTTTCCAATTCAGTTTTAGAAAACCTACATTTGTCTGTTTCTCCCACATGTTCAATGGATTTTGCAAACCAGCATGTACATAGCCTACTGTCTTGGGCCACCAATATTAACTTTTCATCTCTTGGTTTGAATTCACCTCTCCTTAACCATTCCTGCACTCATTCCTGATCAAAATGAGGTTCATCCAGAAGTTTTCTATGCTTGCAACTATATTTATGCATTTTCCGCATTTCTTGTCTTTTCATCTGGTCCTTCTCCTTATATACTTTCTTTTGCTTTTTTGGCACATTCAGTTGTTGTCTGATTTTTATCTACTTCTGGTTTAATTTCCATTCCTGCTTGTAGCCAATATGCTTCTGATTGGTTAAGTAGAGAAGTCATCTTAGATTTATTCTCCTCATGTTTCAAAACTTTCACTACATTTGGGTCTTGTGAGGTCAACAGATATGAGTGGAGTCCCACGATTGCAGATCTATACATGTAATCAATTTCAAGGAGGCCCGTCCCTCCTTCAGAACAGGGACTATACAATCTTAGTCTGCACTGATTTTTATAGATCATTTGGTGAGCATGAAGCATCCTTCTTGTTTTAATATCTAATCACTTCAATCTATTGGGCACAATCAATCACTCCAAAACTGTAAGTTAGGACAGGAAGAGCAAATTGGTTTATAGCCTTGATTTTGTTCCTAGATGTCAATGCTGTTTTCTGTTTTAATTAAAGTCTTCTAAAGTATTCCTTACTAAGCGTTATTCACATTTGTTCATGTTTTATTGCTGATCTTTCATCACTTCCCAAGTATTTATACACTCCCTCTTGCTCAAGTTCTTTTATATCACATTCTTGTCCAAATAGATGTTTTCCTGGTGCTGCAGTTTTCCTGTTTTAAATGTTGCTTTTGCACATTTATCAAGACCAAATGACATTCTAATATCTGAAAAAGTTTTGACAACCTGCAGCTGTGCTTTCAGTTCCTCATCTGATGAACTGTACAGTTTTAAATCATCGACAAAGAGAAGATGAGAAGTCTTTAGACTTTGTTGTTTTCTAGGAGCCAAATTATAGCCATGGCCTAAGCTGTTAAGTAGACAGCTTAATGGGTTAAGGGCAAAGCTGAATAGAAACGGTGACAAAGAGTCACCCTGGAATACCCCTTTGAATTTTTATCCTTTGGATACTAATTTGTCCTTTATCATGACTTAATTGCAAAGTGGCCTGGCACTGTTTCATGGTCACTGTAATGTAGTCGATCAGTGTAGGGTGTATCTTATACATTTTTAAGCACTCTTTTATTCATGAATAGGGGATACTATCAAATGCTTTTTTATAGTCAATCTGTGCCATACTTAGATTCTTCCCCTTTTTGTAGTTCTGCACTATGACTTTATTTAACAAATGATCCTTTGTTCCATATGACTTTCTTTTATTGTCTCAGTGTTCTATTGCCATAATTGAGTTTTCTTCTAAATGACTATAAACTCTCTCGGCATCAATTCCAGTGTATAGCTTATATGTCATTGGAAGGCAAGTTACTGGTCTGTAATTTTTGAGGTAGCTTGCAGGTTCAATCTTAAGTAAGGGCATTGTTGTACCTGTTGTTAGCCAGGTTGGTGTCTGTTCAGGATGCGCATATAAACAGTTCTTAATCATGGCTAAATCTTTGTGCAAAGATATTAATACTTTTAACCAAAAGTAAGTTAGGTACTGCATCTGGGTCTAGAGTTTTCCAATTAGAGGATTTTCTTAACTTTGTTTCAATCTCTCTGGCTGTTACTTCATCCCATTTCATATCCTGCACCTTTAAACTTCTTATTCTTTCTTTTACTTCTTCTACCCATTTAGCATCTTTGTTGTGTTCCACAGGATCTTCATAGAATGCAACTATTTCTTCTTTTTTTGTGGTCTTTCTATTAATTGTATCTTGTTTCCCAATTCATTACAAAACTTTATTGGATCATCAATAAATTGCTTATTTTGTACTTTTCCTTTATATTTATCTATGTATCTTCTGAGTTTTTCCACCTGTACTGAAATTGTTAGTTTATTTGTGATAGTGCATGACAGATCCTGGTCTGTTCTAATACTGTGCATTGCTTTTATTACATCTATCTTTCTTAGTATTTTTGTTGATCTATTCCCTCTTTTATAGTCTCCTAACAGTGACACTTCTTGTCTTAATTGCTTTATATTTTTCTCTATTCGATACTTCCACGATGGTATTCAAATTTTCCCCTTCCTTTCCCTCATTACCCTATGTACTTATGGTAGAACTTTATCAGTTATTAGTTCAGCTGCACTATTCTATTTACTTCTGTTATATTGCATGGGTCTCCATGGACAGTCTTAATTACTGTGTTCAGTTGTTTTATCAAACTTCTGACTTGTGGTTTTATTGACCTTCTGCATTCTATTTCTTTTGTTAATTTTAATATATTTATCTATATCTATTAAATCGAGAAACTATCCTCTTAGCTCATTTTCTTCCAAACTGAGGGCACAACCCTTGTTTTCCATTTCCTGCAGGCATTCTATAGAAAGTTCTACAACATCTTCCTGTGGCACCTTCTCTTCAATTTCATCATGTGTCATCCGTTGCTCTTTCATATGGGAACTCACTGTTTTATCAACACTGACTTCATCAGAGTTTCAACAATTTCCTGTTCCTTCCCTTGTTGTCTAGCTGCAAGTGAATGTTTATATTGGTTTCCTGTGGAAGTCTCCAAAATATCTTGATATGACACCTGACCAATTGCTTCCTGTTCCACTGGTTTCCTCTTAATTTGGATATCCATTCCTCTATCCCAGCATGGTGCTTTCGGCATTAGATTTTTAACACTGAATTTTTTACTTTACGTGTGCTCCATAACCTCAATTTCTATTTCTTTGACTTCTACATTACTAATCTTCTTTTCTACATTTCCTCTTTGTCTTCTTATTTTTGTATTGTAAAGTTTTCCATATCCAGATTACTTTGCCTGTATTTCTCTTTAAATATCTTTGGTGCTGCACTTTTTATATTGGTTAGTTTTGCTTTCTTCTTTGCATAAATATTACACCATATTAAATCTCTTTCTTTCCCATGTTCATATTTCTTCTTCAAATGTCTCCTGAACTTACAGCTTATCCTTACTTTGAAGACACACTCTATCTTCTGTGTAGGTTGTCTGATGATTCTCTAGTACTTTTTGATAACCCCAAACATTCCCAGAGGTAGTTGTCTCTAAATGCCCCACATACCTGAATACGATTGCCTCTTAGATATCTATGAGACACTGTACAAGTTCAGATATTGTAGTCTTTCATAATAACTTAAATTTTCACATCCATGGATGCCCTTGGTATATTTCTGCTGTACTCTTTCCAGTTTACTCATGCTTGTTTTCTTATAGGGTTTCCATATTGTTATGCCATACTCAAATTTGGATCTAAGGTAACTAATAAACAATGATGTCATCATTTTCGATTTCCTAGATTTTATAACTCTTTTTATACAACCTATAGTTCTATAGCTATCATTAACCAATTGGTCGATATGATTAGAAAAACTCATAGCTGGATCCACCCATATATCCAGGTCCTTACATGAGTCTACAGTTTCAATCACTGTGTGCTGTATTAAATATTCACCTTTCAATTTATGTCTCCCAAATCTCATATGCTCAGTTTTTGATGAATTTATCAGCATATTATCCTCCTGTGTCCAAATGGTCAATTTAGTCAAGTTATTTTGCAGGCATACCTTATCTGTAACGCATGTAATCAGTTTACCCAATTTCAGGTCGCCTGCATATAGACTGTAGAACCTCAGATGAAAAAGTCAGGTCTGAAAGATACAATCTAAACAAGTAAGGCCTAGGACTGAGCCCTGTGGACTCCTTGACTGTAATCAAGAATTTCACCTGTCCAGTGGCTGTATGATACTTGCCATGCCATGTCCTACTTGTAAGCCATGCAGCTATCCATCTTATCAAGAGTACATCAATACCTAGTTGTTCTATTTTATTTATCAGTGTTTTGTGTATGACCCTGTCAACTGCTGAAGCTAAATCTTTATAAATTACATCACAGCACAATTTTTCATCCATAGCTGTTATATTTTATAGATCATCATGTTACAAGTGGTAATAGATCTATTTTCAGTATATGCATGCTGATATATGGTTTTAAGTCTCAACCTATCCAATTTTGACAATAACTTATCCAATATTTTCTTCTCCATTCTCCATTATTTTTCTGCAGCATGAAAGTAGACTTAACGGTCTATATGACTCTGGGTTTGTCCTTAAAGACAAGTTTAATAAGAGCATGTCTCCAATCTTGAGGAATCTCCCCATATGTATATGACCTAGTGAATAACAGATATAATGGTACCATAAGTTCTTGCTGAAGTGTTCTCAGGTCATTGTTACTAATTCTGTCTCCTTCCTGTGCTTTGTTTGGATCCGGTTTGCGCAGATCTATTCAGTATAATCTAATTTGATTCCAGTATCTGAGGTTACCTGAATGTTACTACAATAACTTATCACCCCTTTTGAGGAGCCAAACTGTTTTGCATAAGATTTTGTAAATATATCTATAATCTGTTGTGTCTCACAATAAATTTTAGAATCTGCACACAGTTTATCAATTTGTATGCCTTTACTACTTCTATATCTCATGTATCTATAAAAAGGATTCCTATTATGCTCAACATCTTTACAATAATTTTCTTTAATTTTTTTTATCTTGTCTCACACTATGCCTAATCTGTTTGTCCGGCTTGTTTATTTCAGCTTTCAAAGCTGTAGTTCAACCTCTCTTCCATTTCTTATATTTTTTGTCTCTTACCTTAATCAGGTATCTTGTTCTTATGAAATGTATCTCCCCGACATTGTATGCCTAGATTCTGATGTAAAATTTTTTTTGATTTTTTGCACTAAAATAATGTCTCTTTCAAAACTTTTCATATTCCATCTGCAGTTTTTCCACTGAACACATCACTGCAGTCAGTTTTATATAGTGACTGTTTTGCTTCCATACAATCTGTAATTAACCTTCTGTGCACTGGTTTAGATTTCAGTTTGTAAGAATTATCTAGCAACATATTAACATTAACATTTAAGGAGTCTGCAAAATATCCCAACTAACATCTATTCCAAAGAGTAAAAAGTCACACAGACAAACCAATTAAAGTTTTCACTGTGTGATACCTTAAACCACCTGTAATAGAGATCCTTGGGATATATGCAAATGAGCCCTTAAGGACATCATCGCTAGGTGCAAAGAACCTGTGTCTCTAAAGTACAACCAAATAGTCCACTTATGCTGTGCGGACAAGGTCATAAGGCTGAAACATGCATGTCCACAGCTAGTGGGCTTTGGCTTTATTGCTCTGAATACATCCATAAAGACTTCAAAAGAAAAAGTAAAAGGTCATACACATTCAGAAGCCATATAGCCAAAGCACTTAAACACACACACACACACACACACACACACACACACACACACACACACACACACACACACACAAGAACACTAATTTGGATGAATTTTCAGTTACTAAGGCTTTTTCCATCTTTCCTTGCTTTTATGTGACCATGTTATATTTAGTTAAGAGAGGTGCAAGGCCTGAAGCCCCTACATAGGAAATTAGTTGGGTTTTGCTTCTTTACAACAAAATAAAATAAAATAAAATAAAATTCCTTCCTCAAAATTTCTCTTAGTCTGTCAAACTTTAATTAAAGCAGCAAAGCAAGGGCTCTAAAAACAAGCTGCAACAGGGAGCTCTCAGATGTTTATGTACTTCTAATCTTGCTATAAAATCTTTTTTTTTTTGTCAAGTCTTGATCCATACAATACATTTCTTACATGAAACAGATATGAGCTAATTAAACTATGCTTGGAGTTAACACATCAGAGTTAAATTTCCAACCTCAGTAGAAGAGGATGGTAGTACATATAAGCAGTGAAAGATAGTTTCTGAATGCACGTATCATTTTTGTTATATTTACACCTTTTTATTGACTGTGGTGAAACAGATTTGCACCTCCTAAAATATCAATAAACTGGATCTGAGTTGGTTTAACCTTACAAATCCTTCCGAATTAATAAGGTCAGCAAACTGGAAAATCTTTAGGATTCTTCTTACCCTTGTTTCTTTCTAGTTGTGGCAACAGTGAACCTGTCAGTAAAATTAACATGGACTGTGCAGGTTGACAAAGATAATTTTAGACAAATATGAAAAGAATGAATACAGTTTGGAGAAACTGCTTTTGATGACAGTAAAGTATGTCTTTTTCTACTGTTGTGTGAGCTCAGAGGTAGCATATGTAGGTCTTAGGGGGGTGGGTGCAGAGGGTTTGCTCCCCTGCAAAAAAAAAAAAATTCTTCTAATGTTTATAAAATGTGGATTTGGTGGACAGTTTTCTTTCTGTTTGTTTTGGCCAAAGCTACCTTTGGCAAGTCGACATAAATCCAATTAACTTTGTCCTTGAAACATCAAGCAAGAGGTTAGACATTATTTAAAAGTTGGCCTGCACAACTCCAATAAGCAGCTTGAAACTTCTTTTCAAGTTTTCAATGCGACACATTTACTACTTTTCCTTCCTGAATTGTGCTCTCTATTCTACCTATTTTCTGAACTAAGAAAGGTTCATATCCCTTACACCGATTAAAATACACTCTTCCACTATTGCACAAAACTAATTATTATGCTATCATACTAATGGCTCTTCATCCATGGTACCAAAGTGTCCTTTTGTTACTAAATCTAACAAATTAAACATACAGGACAGTTTAATCAGCAGGACCATCCAGCCATCCTACAGCCCCCTTTATTTTATTTTTTTTTATACATGGTGGGGTGTCAGAACAACAGTTAGAATCATATAGAGCCAATTACAATGTTAACAAGTAAATAAAACATCCTGTATATGTGCAGCTTGTTTTATGCTTCCGGACTTTCCCTGGAATTCAAAAAGAATCTTACTGGAAAAGTAAAGTGCATTGGCCAAAAAAGGTAGTTCATGTGATCATGCAAAATGTAATTCAGAGACATGTTTAACTGCAAAGAGGAAAACCTCATTATTGGCTAATTGCAGCTCTTCAAAATGGGTGCAATACTGTTAGTGCTAAACAACACTTTTCAGTGATAATTACCACTGGCAGCCTACGTATCGTTTTGATGCAGGCAACCATCCCCCTATTCACTTTCCTACATGCATGCAGACATTCTCTCACACACACACACACACACACACACACACACACACACACACACACACACACACACACACACACACACACACACAAGCAAGCAGCATGAACACCTCCTTCCTCAGTTTATCACACCCTCAGATTCACCAATATACCACCCCACCCCCGCATACTCCCGCAGCCCATAAAGCACTGTGCAACCTCCGGTATTCTGTTTCAAAAAAAAAAAAAGAAAGAAACAGACTATTATGTTAAATCTGTGTATTTACTATGCTTTTTTTTTATTTTACAGAAAAACATAGTAAATTGGCAGCAAAAAAGCATTGCAAATGGAAAAAGAGGGAGTTCCACCTCACATGACATAAGAATGACATCATGAAATGGGTGGAAAGTGGATGGTGAAAGGGGAAGAGATGGGCTGGGATATAGGAGGTACAAGGGTTGTGGCCTTGCCATGTTTTTTCCACAGCAAATAGTGGCAGCCCTAACAAACACACTGCCACACACACATACATGCACTCACACACCCTAATACTACATTTCAAATGCCTCTTACTGGACCTTACCTGTAACATGATCTTTTCCCACTGATAATAATGGGGAAATGCAGCATTTTGGTCATGTTAAAAGAATCAGATGTGTGAATGTACACAGCAAAGCAAGTCTCTGAATTCCTCGGCTGTATGACTCCCTTCCCACAGGCATTTTTGGAGGACAGTACATGACTAATTAGCATTATCAAATCCGCTGGAATGCCTAGTTAGCATTTGGTGTGGCTTTAGTATCAGCCCTTTTTGCTGACTCTGTTAACTGTGTAGAATCACTGTAGTGGCCTCTCTCTGAATCAGAAAGATTGTCAGCAAGTTGCTGGCTGTTGCAGTAGCTCCTTATGAAATCCAGTGTTTGTATGTTCATGACCAAAAAGATTTTCCTAAACAGATGTGATTGCCTACAACTGGACTATTCGATATTTCTCAGACTACAATCAGTAACAGCTAAACAGTGATTTTTTTTTCACTTAACAGGACCTTTCTATTACCTTAGTAACTATAGTTGACTTAAGTGCCAAAATTCAATTAATTATTAAGTGAAGCAGGAAAACGTAAGCTTAAAAGATGTCTCTAAAATCCAAATCGAATGCATTCCATATAAAATCCTTATTCACCACTGCTGGATGCCACTTTATGTACTTTAAGTTCCCTTTTATGTTGAATTAATGACATCAACCTGCATGAGACAAATCTCTGTAGCATAATAGCAATAAGTAAACTTAAATTAATACTACATTAAAAAGCAGCATTTTAAGCCTAGCATATAAAGCAGTTCTTATTTTCTAAAGGCAATCTCTGTAAAGGTCTTGAAACAGACTGCCAGAGCAATATTTTACTGCGGTAAAACATTTGGCAGCAACCATAAGATAAACATTATTTACTTTAAAAATGTCATGGGCTGGTTAAAGAGGAGTGCAGAGGGAACAGCTCTCTGGGGGTCCTTCAGATCACCACGCCTGCAAAGAAACAGAAGTGTTCTGTTAAAAAAAAAATTATTTTCTAACACCTTATTATTATTTTTGGTCAAACACTGCTACAGAAATTTCCAGAAAATTGGAAGTGACAGACTGCCATATGTTCAGACAGTGAAAGAAAATCTTGTGCTTATTCTTTTCACCTGCTGGAACTGATTTATTTGTGTTAAAATTTGAAAATGCAAATTTACTTGAGTGCATCAGCACCAAATCCCCTATATATCCGCCATACTGAGTGCATCAGCACCAAATCCCCCTATATATCTGCCATATGAACGTAGCTTTAGTTTAATATATAATCACAGAAACAAAGCATTTTCAGTTTCCTGAGATCTAACTGGTTATCCTTCATTGAAAACTGTACTGCTTGTTGATCTTTATTACTAACCCATTTACTAACACTGCTTCTTCCCTCCCCCAGCTACTCGACTCTGCTCTACTGCCATTTTCTGTGCATTGCTCAGCAGTACTAAGGTATTCCCTCTAGCAATAATCTTAAGAAATTATGTAATAGACAACTTTGTTACTACATTTCAGCTTCCTGAGCTATAACTTTCACTACCTTGACAGCACTGTGCAAACATATGTATCTCTATGTCAAATTCTACTTAAAAGAAGCTACTTTTTTCTTTCCACTAGCTTTCTCATCTGAGGATCAAAATATTCACACATTTTTGAAGTAACCTTAGATAAATCTATCTCAGTGTCTCTCAATTGCATCTAGACCAGTCCAAATGAATCAGCCACATTCTAATGACAGCTAGTTGACTAAGCCTTATAGTACGGTTCATTTTCTGCACGGGATTCACTATAGTTTTTTTGCCCACAACCAAACCCAGACACTTTAGAGACATCCTTGATAATGGAATTTTTTCATGCAAAACATCATGTCTGCATCTCAGAAAATTAAATCCGGGTGCCAAAGGAAGATTAAATTCTGGAGAGGAGGTCCAAACAAAGCTGGTGAAAGTATGCACTAATAACTAGTTGGTCATGGCAAGGATGTATGTTTGGCCACCTAAGGATGAAAAAATAATGCAGTTAATTGGGAATACATTTGCTCAGCTTTTCAAAGCCCTCCTTATCCAAGCAAGGAGAATAAGTAAACAGCTGGTCCATGCAATGCGGCTCATGCATCCATCTCATGTAGACCCTCTGCTGACAGTGCACTTTCAAGGCATGAAGGCCCCTATGTCCTCTGGATTCAACCCAATGGTTAAAAGGAAGAGACAGATACACTGATTGGAAGATAGCTCAGAAACTGCTTTTGGCAAAAAATGTCCTAAGAGGTACTTATTTCTTATGAAGCACTAAAGTAGGTTTGTCTATAAGTGAGACTCTGAAGCTCCAAAATGTGCAAGACTAAGGGAGAGACCTACCAATACATCATGCTTCCAGAGACAAACTACCAAGTCCACCAAACATGCAGGTTCAGAGGATGAATGGACAAGCCTATCAATAATAAAGTTCAAGTACCATGGAGAAGTAAAGCTCTTTAAATGTGGATGAAGATACAACACCCCTTTATGAGCTGCAAAGACACCCACAAGGTCATGATACAATCAGAAGGTGGAAAATACACCTTGCCAGTGGAAAAACTAAGATTCAGATTAAAAATATTTAATACGGTCAACACAGGTTCAGTGATAGCAAGGGCCTGGCATTTCTCTGACTAGATTAATAACAGTTTCACTCGACAAATACATTTGCTCAATGAAGGGCTTTCTGGCAGATTCTATGCCATCAAAGACCTCAGCTGTAAGACCCAGTGGAATCAAAGTATCCAGTGAAACAACCAGAAAGGAAGGGGGAGCTGGCTGCCATGCCAGTTTAAAGGGACTTTAGACTCAGCTGTGCTCTGTATGGCTAGGTATCTGAGCATGTAAAGCCACACTCTTCCTGGCCACCACATACAAACAATGAGTCTTTGTCATTCTTCTCTGAATTTAGGTAACAGGTACATCAACAGAATAATGGAAGGGCATAAATAAACATTCCCCTCCACGGCAAGAAGAATGCTTCCTTCCAGTATACAGCCTCTTCTGACCTGCAACAGTGAGCAGAAATTATGCAGTTCTGTATCGTCCCCAAACTCTGGGTGTCTCATGCTGAAAACAACCATTGTATACAGCTCTCCCTGCTTTTCCATTCCAAGATAGAACCAAAGCTGTGACTTTACTAATCTGCAATGATGTTATCCTCCATTGGGAAGTCAACAACTTACTTCTTGTCTAAGGGAAATTGGCTGTGTTTAAAATGGTCCACAAAGCCAGTTGACCTAGCACTTAACTATACTATACTAAGGACCACAGCCAGAATTGCATTAATTCCACAAAAATAGAAAATAGGAATGCACTACACTCTGTTTGTCTAAATGTAAAACCTTGGCTACTGCCCAAACTTATGAAGTACAACTGTGATGTCAACTCCCTCTCCAGGGTTTAGAGAAAGAATGGCCCTACTTCTGAAAAACTTCCACTTCAGTCATCCTACTCACAATAAGATAGGTTTCAAGCTTCTCCATCAGTGCTATAGACTGGGGAGGTTGTAGCCCCGCTATGTAAGGTGTACCCTGACACTGTTTCCTTTCTCATACACTACAGGAAACTCCTATACTTGTTCAGGTTGGTGATGTGACAACAGCAGACACACACAGAGGTCTTGGTTTACTTTGCCTTTATACATACGAACTTTTCTATGAAACATGCTGGACTGCATGAGGACAAGAAAGAATGGGGAGCATGGGGAACGTTGCACCATACTGACATGCTATGGTAATGCCAAGCATGGGTGACAGAGTATGAAAGAACTGTCAGAACAAAGGTCTTAAGTGCTTCACAGTTATTATCAACCACAAGAGACAACCTGGAAGTCCCTTAGAAATAGTGCAACCATCATACCTCTCAATATATTAGATCAACAGATTCTAAGTTCATGAGAATAATATACAGAAAGTTGATAGAACATGTTTTGCATTAACATGCATTTTTGAAAGATATGAAGTCTGAAAATCAAATGTCTGTCATTATTTAGTGACTGCAATTCTCAATAATTTCTCAGAATGCCACATATTTTATGAAGGACAGATTTATTTATTTATTTTCAGTTTGATTACCGGGGAAGTCCACTGGGCCAAGAAGTGCCCATTTTCAGTGGAGGCCCGGGGAGAAAAGCTCCATGTGCAATACAGTACAATAAAGGTTACAAAATACAAAAAAGTATACATAATGAATGAGAAGAAATACAAGAGTAAGATTCATACATTCAAAAAAAAATAGCAAGTGTAATATATATCATGAGACCATTTAAAAAAAGCAAAATACAATTTTTTTTTGTTACTCTTAGGAAATTCACAATATTTACAAGCTTGGAGTTTATTTAAAGTCAGCTAGTTCAGGTTCTTTAGAGAAATTAGAATAAGCTTAAGAGTAAAGTAGAGCAGGAGGATGGAGAGCTTAGTGGGAAGAGTTATGTAGGGTGAAAGCAGGAGCATTTCCATTTGGAAGATAGGTGTAGGAAGAGATGGTTTTTGAAGGATTCAATGTTAGGTATAGTCCTAAGAGAAGGAGGGAGAGAGTTCCATTTTTTACCTAGAGAGAAGGACAGTAGAAGCTGGCCGGCAGGACATTTGGGTTTGGGATCAAAAATATCAGGCTAAAATCTGGACATTCTGAGAAACTGCTGACTGTTGAGAGGTATTATGACTGTTCTGGATCTCCTTCTTTAACATCACTGGATTAGCTCACTAATCGCTTATTGGTAAACTGGTCACAATCAATAATGTTAACAAAGATGACTCCTCCTGTGTGACGGAAAATTACCGTACCAATCTTCTTCCTTTTCCTCACAACATAACCTTTCACAGAAAGCTGTCTTTATCCATCCCTAAACCTCCCCAAGCATCCCCAAGCATGGGTGACATACTCTGTCACCCATGCTTGGGGATGTTTGGTGGTTCAGTGGTAGAATTCTCGCTTGTCACGCAGGAGGCCTGGGTTCGATTCCCGGCCATTAAAGCAAGGTAGTTTTCTAGGTTCCTGACCCAGAGATTCCCCATACTCTGGAATAGACTGCCCATACATGTCAAACAGAGCGCCTCTTTTCTTCTCTTCAAAAGGAACCTTGATGACTGGATGGGAGATAGGAAATTCACCCTGGGGATCACATCAGTCACCCTGCTAGACAGGTGTACAGGGAAGTAAATATTGTAGGAAAAATAGCCAGGGAATTCTTATGGCTAGGCTTGTATAGGCCCTAGGGCCGATAGCCTAGTACCAACCTATGAACCTAGTACAATTCCTAAGCACTCTTCTAATATAATTTTCATAAAACACAGAATACACTATCAGCCTTTACAACAAAATTCTTACAGCTGATGTTTCTAAAGAATTATGTGAAATATATGACTCAGAAGTCTTGTACAGATGAGATACCACTTACTTGATTTCCAGTTCAGCTATCTCTGCAGTACAGCATGATTCCACAATAGAACCAGGGTACAGCATGGCACCACACTAGAACTGGGGTACAGCATGTCTCCACAATAGAACTGGCCTGCTTTATACTCTTCAAGTTGTGGTCCCTTAGAACTTCAATAACTTGCTTGTAACAAAGGATGTTCACAATGGTGTTCCTCGGTGGACTGGTAAAAATATTCCTTCATCAACAAGTCTTTGGGTGAGAATTTCCTGGCTCGTGGAAACTAATTCAGCAACATCATCCGACTCCTCCTAAATTCTATGCAGACTAAAGCATGCTGTTCTTCTATTGTAAAAAGGAAGAATCCTTTGAATGCCACCATACCTCTCAATCTCTCAGCACAAGTAATCTGGACAAAGTCAGAAATAATGGGGAATAAAGGCCCAAAAATGGGACAGATTTTAAATATTGCTCCTGTAAACTTAGAAAGCTGAATGACAGGTTTTGAATTATATATTTTCTGAAGTTTATAATATCTGAAATTTAAATGTCTGTCATTATGTACTATTATTTGGTGACTTCTATCGTCAGTGAGTTGCCAGAAATTCGTAAATTTTATGAGGAACAGATCAAAAATATGAGAAAAAAATCAGGACATTCTGTGAAAATCTGGACAGATGAGAGATTTAAATGCCACCTCTGTCCATCTCATTCAAAGTTAGTTATGATAGAGCCAGTCTTAACAAATGCAGCATTTCTCATACCTATGGCATTTAGTCATGTGTCCTCACATTTTCTCAAGCTAGAAAGTGCAGATGCAGGACATCTTCTCTGAACTAAAACTCCTCCCTGCCTTCCTTCATACAGTATTATGGAAACTTCCATACAGGGCTCACATATTATGCACCTCATGGCCATCAAGCTAACAAACTTCATTTAGCTACTGATTTCAACATTTGGTAGCCTTATTTCAGAGCCACAGAATCACCAAGTCACTGGGCTAACTCCAGTTCTTCAAACAGCAAATGCATGTTTGTGTCCTCAGTTTAAAGCTGTTCATTAGTTGTTCTCTCCTAGTCACGTGTCCGTCCTTCATAGTCAAGATTCATGTCAGACAAATAACTCAAGATTTTTTACCCAAACTTTTCTGAAGTGTCATAACCCACAACATGTAATGAATCCTAAAACATTCCAAGAATACGTGATCACATTGTAGAACTGTCTCCATTTCTTACTCATCCAACCTTTTGCCCTGCATTCAAATCATTTTAAGATATTAACTTTCATGCTGACAATTAGATAAATTGCACTGTCTGTATCCATGAGATTCTTTTTTCTTTCAAGAAAATGTTTTGTCATTTGACTTCGATAGCCAATATCTCAATATTGCTGCATCCCATAAGATAAGTGATAATGCCATTCTGTATGATAACCACTTTGGTAACATTCCTGAGATGATAAAAGTTGATCAGTAATGACTTTAAATGTACATCTTGAGAAATTAGTTAATATCCATCAAAAGACTGCTCCATGTTAGGGACCAGGTTCTGTAGTGTAGAGGAATAAAGCTCCTATGAAACTTCAGACAGCCTGCGCTCAGTTTGTGGCAGGGGCACTGGACGATCAGGAAAGACAAGCGGTGGAACGGTTAATGTTTGCTCACTCATAGCTCACTGTACTGGCAAGTCAGGTAAGACTGTTGGTATACTACCTGCAGCTACAGGCCTAGAGATGTTTGAGCTGCAAAGAGGTATGCTACACTGGCAGGGGGTTATTATATGTAGGTGCATGTGGGTACTATCTGAGAGCAGCAGTTGCATAATTTACAAGCTTCAGACAGGTAGGGAGAGCTAGGTGGGTGGGGGACCCTGATTCCTAGCGTTTACATGATGTCTTTCACTAAACATTTACTTGACTCTTATTCTAGGAGTACAACCCTGAATAAAATGCCTCAATAGACCATCTGTGAGTATAGGGCTAAACAGACAGCAGGGGACAGGATAAAAAAAGTGTTCAGTCTGATGTTATAAGTCATGGAACAGCCATAATTTCTTCCAGTCTATGGACCGTAAAGTAAGTTATCTGTCATAGTGCACACACACACACACACACACACACTCATGCATTAGAAAAAAAATCTAAATATGTGTTTGGAAGGATGGAATGTTCAGACTGTTGAGAAATGAGCCATGTGTGTGTGTGTGTGTGTGTGTGTGTGTGTGAGATGTATCTAGTGCAGTATAGTCATAAAATCACATACTGTTTTTGTTTAACTCTGACTCTCTGACTTTTACTTTTCAAAGCCTAACATGTTTTCAACCTTTAATTTGCACCAAAATCAACCCAAACATACAGCAGGATGATCTTTAACTAGCAGACTACCACCTTGGAATATTTCTTCAGTACTTTAACTTTTTTTGCACATACACACAACTTTTTTTCCCATTTCTTTATGCTGGCTTTACAACATGGTTTTTATCCATGTCTACAGAATGTGTGGATGTAACTTAAGCCACCTCTGCGTATGACGCATTCTTCTTCTTTGTGTAGGCCTCTATAGTCTAACTGTAGTCATAAAGTTTTCTATTAAGTGCTTTTCATTTTGTTTCTGAACATATCCTCCTCCTCATATTTTATTGTTTTGTTTTCTTATTAATGAGCACACTTACGAGAAATGTACTTTTCTCCTACACTTTAATTAACCTTTATGAAGCATGTTAAGACTCAATTGGATTCTGTGCTCTCTCTTACTTTTCTGCCTGAGCAGACCTAGCAATGCATGCACGCCTTCAAGAGTATCCTTCTGCAAAACTGATATGAAAGAGGCTAAGAGCTCCACTGTTAAAATCTAGGAATACATTTCATTTTTGAATATGTTTATTACATTTGAAGTCAATGTTGACAAAGGAGCACCAAGTAACCTCAACACTGATTCAAGTAAGAACTAATGGTCTGAGGATTAATGCTCCAAATGAGACAATTTCCTCTTTTGGAAAGTAATAGGATGTATTTTGATGGAAGGCAGAGACATGCATAGATGAATGTAATAAAAAGATGAAGCTACATGAGATGTCAGCCTATGTCACATTGCATAACAATACCTTGTAATGTGATGTAGCATGTAATCACAGGTGAGTCTCTGTAGAGTAATAAAAGCTGCATTGTCTCTCTTACTAATTTATTGCTAGAAAAGTTCATTCTTAATGCATATTAGTACTTGCAGCTTGTCATCTTTTGAAAATCCTGAAGTGGGACAAATGAATATGTTATTTTCCCCATATGATGATGAACATGCCAAATAAACAATCAAATTCTTGTACTAGTCAATTGTAAATAACCATGACTCCTGCATTTTTTTAGTTAACTATTTTTTTAAGATGCTCCATTTTTTATATACATGGGGAGAGAGAGATAGAAAGACAGTGCGAGACAGACAGACAGGCAGACCTACACACACATCTGAGTTTACTCACCAGTGAAGATGGATTGGTGTAGCAATTTCTTTTGTGGCCGATTTCTTTCTCTGCGAAGGGCTCTTCTTTTCTCACTCTCATATATGCACCGATGACAAGTTACGCAAGGATCCCTGTATCTAATGAAACTGTTGGTCACTTGGCAATATTTTCTTTACAAGAGCATGACTAGTTATTTATGGTTTCCAGTTTCCTTACTGAATTTAAAAGTTTCCATCTAAAATTACCATCAAAAGAAGTCTTCATTTCAAAGCAAATGTCTTCCTGTCAGAATTCAAGGACCTTCTTATCAAGTAAAAAATTATCTGTGAACAAATCCCATTCCAAGAACTATAAATGGCTAATGCTATCATTAACATCTCTTGCTTTAGACTGGACAGACTGTAAACAGCAAAAACAGGCCCGGTGACCACATTGGGGATGCAACTTTAAATCCTTCCTCAACACCCCTAGGAGGCAGTCTTCAACATATTACAGCAGTATGGAATACCATAGTGTCAAATTTGTTTTTTTTTTTTGTTTGTTTTGTTTTGTGTGTATAATACCAGTTCAAAAGGCTACTCCACAGCTTCAATACTTGCCTAATACATTTTTAATTTCCAAGACACTAGCTCATCAGATGCATAGTATGTTGGAAGAATACAGCAACTGCTGCAGGAAAAAGTAATACAATGGGTCTAGGACCATCAACAATAGTAGTTAATCAGGACTGATTCTGTTCCTAAAGACCAGTGCTGCTGCTGCTTCTTCTTTCGGCTTTTCCTGGTTAGGGGTCGCCACAGCGGATCATCTGTCCACTCATGATTGGCAGTAGAGTTTTATGGTGTCGAGTTGAGAGCCCCGTGCCCAACCTTCCACAGAAGGCACACACATGCGCACACTCACACCTAGGGCTAATTTGGAGTGTCCAATCCACCTACTATATATGTCTTTGGGATGTGGGAGGAAACCCACGTGACCACAGGGAGGACATGCAGACTCCGCACAGAAGGCACCCTAGCTGAGAATTGAACCAGAGAACCTCTTGCTGTGAGGTAGCAATGCTAACTGCTGCACCACCGTGGCCGCCCCTTCCTAAAGACCAGTGCTAGACCTTTCAAATCACAGCAACTTTATTGTAACAAAAAGTTCAGGTGCATAATTTTAAAGACATTACTGACAAACAGCAAAAGTCTTGCACAGTAATGCTGGTCATGGGGAGTGTATAATCTCATATTCTTCTAATGTCTGTTCACGGAAAATATTTAAGATGCTGGCTTGTTCTACTCAGTTCTCCTACTTGATCTGTCAACAGATAAGTAGGTATTTCCAAACTATTTAGTTCCAGTGTTTGCATATTTGTGGATTCAGCAGATGGCCACTTTTCCCTGTCTAGAAGAGAACCAGAAACCAGATAAAACTCAGAAATTATTACTATAGCATCTAAAGATGATACATTTTTCCCACCTGTTGAGGTATAACAAATACCTCTTCACTTCTTAGCTGCAAACTTTACTGACAGCAAATGTAGACTCAGTTTGGATGAAAATGTTTCTGACTCAAGAAAAATTCCTGAATATTCAGAACTTTGTAAAAAAATATCTTCCTTAATTGACAGCAGTTACCTGAACGCCAGGATCTTTCCATCATAACAAAGGAAATGTCATAGTGAAAGAAATGTCAGTTGATTCCCCCTCTCCTAAATAACAACTCATAACAGACTTCTGACTGCACAGGGGGAATGCAATTTGCAAAAATCTCAGTGTGTATTGTTACTGGCCTCTACAGGAGAAATTTTTTAACATCTTCCTGAAGAAGCAGCAGGAGGTACTTGTAAAGGCTCTGAATCTCTCCAGATCATCACAGGCAATACTACAGTGTTATAAGGCATCAACAAACCAAAAGACACGCATCATCAGGTGTGTGAAAAGGTAATACTGACTTGGCTTTGAGAAATTCAGTGAAACTTGCTCTTAAATCCACTCTTTCTTCCAGGCGAACAATTTTTCAGACTATTCCCTCATCAGAGAGATGTCTTTAGCTTATGAATGGCAAATGGTCACTGTAGTATGTTAAAATTTCTTCTCAAGTTATGCTCCGTAAGGCAACATCAGACAGTAGAGTTGTGAAAGATCTTACCGCAACAAGTTTGCCAGTTTGTATCTGTGCAGCAGTGCTCATTCTGTGGGACTACACACACACTCAGGGAAGACATAATAGACCCTCATAACTTCTATCAAGCACAATAGAAACAGCAGTTGTGGTTAAGGCCAGAACATATTAAAACCATCATCGTTGCCTGGATGATGTCCACACTGTGATCGTCTTTCACTCAACTGATGGGAAATGAATAGGTGTGGTCATAAAGGAATGAAAGATGGACATACGGCATCAGGCAGGCAAAGTGAATATTTAAAAAAATATGAAAGGCTTAGCAAAATAGCTGCAGCAAAAATACTGAAAGTGACATCATTAAGGATTTCCTGACTGCATCGGTTCTGCCCTTTTACCACATGAAGAAGCAGTCGTTGTACTTTAATTTTAGTTAACTTACATATTATGTTGTCTTATACAGCTTTATGTCTGCTCCATGTTATCTTAATTTTTTTCTCATAACTGCTTAATTAACCATAATTTCCAGGAAGCTGTTCAATACATCTGCAACTCTTTCACTGTATACATATTTACACACTTTCTAAAAGTCATCTCCTCTGTATTTTGACTTGTGTCCCTTGTTTATGTACAATTTCCTCCCCTAAAGAGGAGTACCTTATAGAGTCCACAGTTTCCTGAAAAAGTCTGTGTTACGTCTCCCTCCTTTCTTGAAGAGTGTGGATGTTTGGTTTCATTAGAACTTCTTCATAAGGCTCGTGGTGACTTCTAGTTGGATGTCTTCTGCACATAACCACAGTATGGTTTACATCCTTTAGGACTGTTAACACTATTCCAGGCAGGGCCTCGGAATATTATGCCCTCCTCCTTTCAAATGGTAATGCTTCTCCCCATGTAGGCTGGGATACCCATAGCTTTGCATACTGTCTACTTGCTATGATTCTTTACATGCACGTTACCTGAAATAAATAGCCAGAAATCTCTCTCTCTCTCCAAAACATACAGTATTTTTATGGATTTTCTTAAGATGCTTTACTCTGCATTTATTTTCATTAAACCAAGATACACAAGACTATCTTGACATTAAACCAAACCCCTTTCATTCTCATGATTCATTCTTGCGTATGCAGTCTGTCCTAAATATTAGCATTATCTTCAGAGTGCTGTCTTTCCTTTCATGCTCACCATAATACCACTTGTATAGATATTGTATAGTGCTAGTCTTAGGAATGACTCCAGCAAGATGCTGTTACTAACTCCTCTTTCATTATTTTGCACAGCACTTACCGCTGGTCTCGGTGATGAGATTAGGAACCAGCTCTGTAACCAGACTATCACTACCTCGTCCTTCTGAAGACTGGTCATTTTTGTTAAAAGACTGTGTATTCTAATACAAAGCATATCAAAGACAGAGTATGAGAATGTTATGGATTGCTTATGGGGAAAAAGGTAAACTAATGATAGATATTTTCTACTTGCAAAAGTTCCAAGCTTAGTGACACATGACTGCTCACTGATATTCTGCTCACAATAAACAGTAGAACCTGTGGAGGAATCTCCTGTATAATTCATATTAGAAAATATTTCCAGAAATTCAGTATTAGATAGTCTTACAAAAGCAGA
This sequence comes from Protopterus annectens, assembly GCF_019279795.1. Taxonomy (NCBI): domain Eukaryota; kingdom Metazoa; phylum Chordata; order Ceratodontiformes; family Protopteridae; genus Protopterus; species Protopterus annectens. Next base: position 299,014,434 of record NC_056732.1, on the reverse strand, counting down.
AAAAAGCTGGTAATAAACGCCAATAAAATATTGTCTGCGGATCCACCAATAAGTGCCACACGTCCAAAATAGTGCAAGCCGATTTATTGAACCAAAAAAACACAAAACGAACTCAATGCGCACAATATAAAATGCGATAAAATAAAATAATTAGAAATCTGTTAAGCGCTTTCACCCATGACAGCCGGGCTTCATCAGAACTGAACGCCTAAAACAATTAGTGGTTTAAATCTCTTTTTTGGCGCCAGAAAGTTCAAATCTCAAAGTAACCTTAGCACTCAATTACAAGAGCGCAAGCTGCCAAGTACCCGTCATCCATAAATTTATTACTTTTCAATGATCAACATCAACAAAACCATATATAAAAAACTATTTAAAACATGTTTGTAAAATGTATACAACAATGAAAAGCTTTTCATAACTGTGTGCCCATGAACGGAATTTATGCACATAACATTGCTACGTCTGCATTCCAAATCCTAAATGCCTTACTTTAAAAAGTATATGTTGAATAAATGTATGTTATATATTTAATCATTTCATTATACTTCTAAAAATGCTACAAAATCTAAATACCTATAATTAAAAAAGTGTACCTATAATAAAATTGTGATTAAAAATGTCCTCACTGTACGTAAATAGAACTTAACCTACACAACTGTATATCATCTAAGGCTGTTGTATAATGTTATATGCACAAAATCATAATCACATGTCTATATATGTCTATATATATATATACAATATGATTGTACACTTGGACATAAATATATGTATGCTACTAGAGAAGCTATCTACTGACTGACATATATAAATTAATATATGGTGTGTGATATGTCAGCATATTGATAATAGAGGTTTGATTGATATAAATTTATTGATATAAATTCATCGACTCTTATATAGAGGAATATTTTATTGATGGAAGAATTTCACAAGAAATACATGATTTTCTTCTAGTAAAATTTCCCAAAATGGCTACCTTAATAGGAATACCGAAAGTTCATAAGGACCTCTCTGACCTCCCTTTTCAGACCAATAATGTCAGGAAGTAAATCTAAAACATTCCCAAAGGGTAGATTTATAGACACAAAATTGAAATTTAAGTATAATGTTATTAATCATATGGTGAAAGATTCCTGGGTTTTCCTTAATAATTTTCCAACTAAAGTATGGAACAACAATATTTTTGTCACCATAGATGTTATAGACTTATTTTCATGTATTCCTAAACATTAAGGTTTAGAAGCATTCAATAACAGTATAATAAAATACACCAACTTTGAATGGGATGAAATTTGTCTATTAACTGAAACGATGTCCATAGTTTTGGACAACAATTTCATATATTTTGAAGGTGAATACTTTAAACAGACCAGGGGGGTTGCTATGGGTGCAGCATGTGCACCCATATACGCCAACCTGGTCATGCTTTATTGGGAAGATATCCAATTGTTTCCCAGTGAATATTTTAAATATGTTAAATACTATTCCAGATTTTTAGATGACATATATATATTATGGGAAGCGGATTTCGACACTTTACAAAAATTCATCACTTTTTTGAACAGTAGTAGTGAATATTTGAAATTCACATTTACTCACAGTAACATAGAAGTACCTTATTTAGATGCACACATTTATCATGTGGAAGGAGAGGTTCGGTCAAAAATTTATAGGAAATCCACTTTCTCTAATAATTATTTAGAATACACAAGTTGTAATCCTCAAAAATTGAAACATAACGTATTTAAAGGACAGTGTATTCGAGCAGCACGAATGGTATCGAATTATGAAAATATGAAGATAGAAGCAGAATTTATTAGTAATCTATTCCAACAGAAAGGCTACCCTAGGAAAATGATTGATGAAACAGCAAGATACATTATTAAGGAGTGGAATGTGAACTATAAACCCTTATTAGGAGCAGGCTTGACAATAGGAAAACAAAATTCAGCTGGTGAACACAACAATGGATATGACAATACATTAACACCTCCTTTTCAAAGATCATGTGTTATACAGTACAACTTGGGGGTAGATAGTATTAAAAATATGATCAACAAATTTTGGCACATGATTACAGGTGATAATAATATAGCAAAAATTCTGGGCAATAAACCCAGTTTTATTTATAAAATGGGAAACAACATAAAATCACATGTTGAACAAAGATACAACGCACTTAAGAAAGATTTCAAAGATCCTAACAAGAGAAGCAAGAAATGTGGATTTTGTAATCAGTGTAAATACATGTCTAATGAGAGTAAAATATTGTTGGAAAATGGACATAGATCATTATTAAGATCCAAAAATGGTACATGTAATACAAAAATGGTGGTATATCTGGCCAAATGTGTAAAATATCCCAGTTTTTATGTAGGTAAGACTGAGAGGAGTCTTAAAAAGAGAATATACGACCATACTTATAGTATTAAAACAAGAGACAAGACCAATGCACTATTTAGACACATAGAAACAAAAGGAGATGAACATCAGTTTAAATTTAGTTTATTAGATAGTATTTACATTGACCCTAGAGGTGGTGATTTAAAAAATTTGTTAAGTTATAAAGAAGTGTGGTGGCAAATATTTTTAAATGCCACCACTCCACCAGGTCTTAATGAATTTATATCAATCAAACCTCTATTATCAATATGCTGACATATCACACACCATATATTAATTTATATATGTCAGTCAGTAGATAGCTTCTCTAGTAGCATACATATATTTATGTCCAAGTGTACAATCATATTGTATATATATAGACATGTGATTATGATTTTGTGCATATAACATTATACAACGGCCTTAGATGATATACAGTTGTGTAGGTTAAGTTCTATTTACGTACAGTGAGGACATTTTTAATCACAATTTTATTATAGGTACACTTTTTTAATTATAGGTATTTAGATTTTTGTAGCATTTTTAGAAGTGTAATGAAATGATTAAATATATAGCATACATTTATTCAACATATACTTTTTAAAGTAAGGCATTTAGGATTTGGAATGCAGACATAGCAATGTTATGAGAATAAATTCCGTTCACGGACACACAGTTATGAAAAGCTTTTCATTGTTATATACATTTTACAAACATGTTTTAAATAGTTTTTTATATATGGTTTTGTTGATGTTGATCATTGAAATGTAATAAATTTATGGATGACAAGTACTTGGAAGCTTGCACTCTTGTAATTGAGTGCTAAGGTTACTTTAAGAGATTTGAACTTTCTGGCGCCAAAAAATAGATTTAAACCACTAATTGTTTTAGGCGTTCAGTTCTGATGAAGCCCAGCTGTCATGGGTGAAAGTGCTTAACAGATTTCTAATTATTTTATTTTATCGCATTTTATATTGTGTGCAATGAGTTCGTTTTGTGTTTTTTTTGGTTCAATAAATCGGCTTGCACTATTTTGGACGTGTGGCACTTATTGATGGATCCGCAGACAATAGTTTATAGTCTTACACAAGCAGGAATAAAAGGAACAGCAAGGAACAGAGTAAACTGGGGATGTCAAACAGCCACAGTGTGAACAGTTCTGTAGACAAGGAACAACCAAGAGAGATGAAGAATACAATAGTCAGAGATTCAGCTATCAAATAAAGAAAGACTACTTTATTATGTTGCCAAGTCATTGCAAGAAGTTTTAATTACATTAAAATCAAAAAAATTAAGTGCTTTGGCTTACTACAGAACTTCAGGAAAGGTGAAATGGAGAGTCACACATTGAGTTGGTACTGTCCCCGATGAGACTGTGTAGCAGGCAGGGAAGGGTAAGTGAAAAGCAGTGTCCTGACAGTGCAGCAGAGCATGTGCAGTATCATTCACTACATGTACCAGGCCCTTTCTTAACCCTACTTATCCTGCTTGTCAGTGAAACACTATTAGGCTTGGTGGGCAATGAGGCGTAGCCTCTGAAGAAGACCTCTCAACTGTCCCAATTTTGGAGGGGCATTTCATTTTTGAGGCGTGCTTTACTCTTCTACAGGATTTCCCTATTTTTGGAGGTATGTCCCTATTTTCAGACTTGATTTACTCCTTCACACAATTTTCTGAATCCCTTTCATCACATGTTATTTTGAAGCTATCTAGTACATAGAAAATTAGACTACAAAACCAACATACTAGTGGCAGCAATAATTTAAAAAAGATGGCACACATCTTATATTTCACTTTTTCTTAAGCAAAAATAAATGACCTTGTGCAATAGAATTCTGCAAAACAGTACATTAAAGTCCACACATTTTACACTGTCTCTTTGAAAATGTGCTTATATTTTTTTCACTATTTTGCTACTCTCTGTTTTTTAAATGTGTTTGAATTGTATCTCGCATTCCTACTGGAAGCGGGAAGAAACTATTAGGTAATCAACTTTTATGATAATTAGATGTTAATTTTTTAAACTGAATGTTCCTGGTTTTCAAGGGCCTTTGTTCTATCATCAATGTCTGCAGGTTGAGAGGTGTGCTTTGAAGATGTGCCCACCCTGGGCCCTATGGAAACCATGCTTGCTCAGCCATCCTGCATACTCAGTCTAGTGATAACTGCTAGACCCAGCTCCCACAAACACTTCACTGGTCTACTCACATCAGCACAAACCCTCACCCAGCAACAGACATGCTCACCCATCAGAGGTCTGAATCACTAATCAAACTTGGGTCGCATAGATTCATACATCTGAACTGTCCAGATTTTCACCAAATGCCCAGATTTTTGCCACATGTTTTTGGTCTGTTCCTCATAAAGTTTGTGTTTTTCTGGCAAATCACTGAGGATTGATGTCACTAAATAATGACATACAGTTTAGTTTCAGACTTCATTTACTTTATAAAATGCATGGGTACACAAATCTTGTTATTTTAACAACTTTCTAAGTTCATAAGTGCAATATTTAAAGTCTGTCACAATTTTTGGGCCTTTTTCCCCACATTAATTTAGGCTTTATCCAGATTTCTTGTACTAAGAGGTTGATAGGTATGCCAGGGTCATAATCATTGCTTCAGTCTTCTACATCACTAGGCTGGCTTACAGATCACTTTTTTAGTATTATTCCAGATAGTTTTAGTTGCAAAATATACAGAAAAGGTTAGATTAGTTTTTTCCAAAATATGGTAAACAGAAACGACAACAAACAGCGTAGTTGTAAACTTCAAAAATAAGAAAACTCCTTTCAGGTTAAAACAGCCCAATTTGATACATAGACACAATATTTAAGCGCTTTCTTTCGGGAACACACTGAACTTCTTCAGAAGCAATTATCCCCTGTAAAAGTCCAACTTACAAAACTTCTGATTTAAAAGTGACGCCAAAAGCATCCAAAATCTTTAAAGATTTACTAAACATTAAAGTGAAAATATTAAAACCACGAAAACCATGACACAAAATGTGAATCATTTTATTGGTCTGTGTATTAAATTGGGCTGCTTCAACCTGAGTGGTGTTTTCTTATTTTTGTTTCCAAAATATGTACACTTCTCCCTCAATGGAACATTGCTAGGCATAGTGCTTGATTTTATAAAGAGTATAAAAAAAGATATTTATGAGAAACATTACACAGTGGCAGCATTTAGAGCCTTGACCAAGAAACAATTACCGAAAAAGTCATACAGAGTTGCTCATGTTCAGGAAATTGAGAAAGGAGTCTATGTTGCACAAAATGCTACATTTCCTATAGTGACAGGCTTAAGGGATTAAATTCATATGTACTTAGGCAGTAATATAACACAGAAGGGTGGGAAACATTATTGCAAGGACTTGCTGCATAAAAAGGAGTGTCTATGGTACCTTTACAAGTATATGGCAAGCTCTTACAGTCAAGAGTGGAAAATGTTTCTAAAAAGCTACACTAAAAGGGAAAAAATAAGTAAAAGATTATACAGTACGTAGTTGTATTTGCCCCTGCCTGAAATATGCATGCATACATCATTGATGCAAGTTGCATTTTCCTTCAAAAAATACAAAGGAATATAATATGCAAAAGAATACACTGTTAGAATCTTCTTGTGTTCTGACTGGAGTGCTTTTCAAACAATCTGGAAATATATCGCTGATAAGTATATTTTTTGGGACTTTTCAGAGTTCTGCATTGTTTTAATTTTTGCCTGACTGAATTATTTTATATATTTGCCAACATTGTTTGCTGTTTTCTCATCTGTTCTCAAACTGGTCCCCCCTCCATTTCTGTGGTGGTGTTAAAGTTTATAAAACTGGTCTGATTGTTTTTAAGTGTTTTTCAACTGCTGAGGGCTATACACTCAAGTGTGATAGCCATTTTCTGCTTTAAAAGTGTTTTACTGTATCTGTTTTAATTATTGCAAAAACAAAAAGAAATCCTAACCCTCTACTCGTTTTCCACCTTTCTATAACCAGTAGAGTCTAGTTTTCAGATTTTGCTGAAATCTGGGCTGTTTTGTAGTTTCTGTGTTGCCCAAACCTTACTAAGATAGAAGGAAGCTTCTATGTTTATCAGTGAGAGTGGTGAGCTTTGAGCAGCCTATCTGTCACTGGAGGAGTGGTTTCAGCTCAGAATCTGTAGTTTTATTGGTCATTTTGGGCTACTTCTATCCCTTTCATCTTTCTGTTTAAAAACCCGTGTTTGCATGTTTTTTGTGCTTGTATTACCTCAGCAAGATCCTGCCTGAGTGACCTGCAGAGTTCTACAGCAGCAGAGAGAGAAAAGGGAGACTTTGAATGGATTAAGTACCTCTGTTTTGCTTTTTATTGCTTATTTTGCCTAGCCTTACTATTCCGAGCATTTTTATTAACTTTGCAACTTATTTGAACTGTTTTTTTGAATTCTGATACTGTGTGCACTTTAACTGATTGTTTTTAAGTGTTTTTCAACTGTTGAACTGTTGAGGTTTACACACTCAAGTGTGATAGCCATTTTTCTGCTTTAAAAGTGTTTGTTTTACTGTATCTGTTTTAATTTTTGAAAAGAAATCCCATCTCTCTACTCATTTCCTGCCTTTCTATAACCAGTAAAGTCCGTTTTTCAGATTTTGCTGAACTTGGGCTGTTTCGTAGTTTCTGTGTTGCCCAGACCTTACTAAGATAGAAGGAAGCTTTTCTGTTCATCAGTGAGAGTGGTGAACTTTGAGCAGCCTATCTGTCACTGGAGGAGTGGTTTTGGCTCAGAATCTGTAGTTTTACTGGCCATTTTGGGCTATTTCTATCACTTTCATCTTTCTGTTTAAAAACCCATGTTTGTGCAGTTTTGCACATCATGCAGCACCATTTAACTAGGGTTAAACTATTCCTGGTGCCAGAAAGTCTGCTTTTCTAATTTTCTCTTAGAACTAGCCAGATTTCTACTTTTAGCACTCAAAACTGTTTTCTTGTGCTCAACACTTGTTCAAAACTCATTGCAAGCACTAAATAATCTACAAATTACTGCAGCACTCAACTTTCCTCACTTGTTAGAAGGAAAACAGTTTTTAGTGCTTAAATTAATAAGCACCTATCCAGGAATGTCTAAGGGTCAGCTCCCAGTATTTTCCCCTGTCCACCTGATGAATCTGGGCATCTTGAGGCAATATAGCAATTGCCTCATGTACACTGACAACCCTCTCCTCCTACCACCCAACACTACAACCTGTGAGAGATGCACTTATATAGCCAAATTAGAAGCCAAGCTCTCTTCAGCCAAGACTGTACTAGACAGTCAAGAGGAGAAGGTAAACACCTGCACCACATCACACTCAACACATAATCCAGCAAAACCTACACCACCTGACAAACGCACAGAAACACAAAACACACACCTACATTCGCAGAGGCTCTCAATAAAAATCTGCCCAAATAACAGAGATCTCCAAAGCTGAAATGAAACAACCACCACCCCCCAACTCTACCCAAATGACACACAGCCCACAAAATCAGTGTATCACTCAACCTCAGCCCATAAGGCAAAACAACGTACCCAACACACTCGTAATAGGTGACTCTAAAGTCAGGCACACTAATGTCCCACTCACTAGGCTAAACAAGGAGAAAGTTACCGTCAGCTGCCTATCAGATACCAGGATCCGCCACATAACACAAGCACTCAAGTCACTCCACAAGTTAAAATATGACTCTGTTATTGTCCATATTGGTGTGAAAGACCTGAGACATACCTCCCTGGACTACATGAAAAGAGACATGGAGGAGCTCTTGGATCATGTAGCCCAGGCAGGTATGACCCTAGCCCTGAGTGACATCCTGCCATCACCCAGAATTATATCAGAATACAAGGACAAAATGATTGACTTCAACAACTGACTAAGCTTCTGGTGTAATTCTAAGGGGATCCAGTGTCTGTCTGCATGGGACGACATGATCGACAGACCACGATGCTTTGCAAAGATGGCCTGCACCTGTCGCCTCTGGGATTCCGGATACTGGCTAAGACACTTGCCACACCTATAGTGTCTTTTTTAAGCACGGTTCAAACGACAAACTCACCACCGTAGCAGGTATAAGCAAGCAAAACCTGAGGGTAATGCTACTCAATGCTAGAAGTCTAAACCTCAAAATGCACTCGCATGAAGCACTCCTAAAAATGGAGAACATTAACATCTGTGCAGTGACAGAGATTTAGTTCAAGGCTCCAGAGAGCACCCCTGCATTACCAGGCTATAACTCGTACCAAACCTTTCAGCCACCTAACCTGGACCGAAACACCAAAGGAGGAGGCATGTCCATATTCATTAAGGATATCCATACTTCCAGGCTAGTTGCTCAATATAATGCATCTGAAATTATCCAAGTGCAACTAACACTGGGCAACACTGCTATCCAGATTGTAGCTTGTTACAGATCCCCTGCCATGCCCCAGGATATCCACTCCACATTACTTGATATACTCTGTAATATTAAGGTACAGCCCAATACCCTAACAATGAGCAATTTCAACTACCCCACCATCAACTAGGAAAACTACTCATGTACTAACTCATTTGCTCAATGCTTTCTAGAATTCATAAATTCCAATGCCCTGGATCAGTTTATCCATACCCCCACCAGAGGCAGCAACATCCTGGACCTGGTCATTACCAATATGGGCAACCAATGTTCTACATCAGAGGTCAACTCCTCACTGGTCATATATGACCACAAGCTAATCACCCTAGACATCAATCTCCCGCCCCCACCCCCTATTAAGGAAACCACCATAAAAAACTTCCCCTGGCATAAACAAACTCTACAACAGAAGGAAGAAGCTGTTGCAAAATTGAGCAAAATCCCCTGATTGCAGGAACCCCACTGGTTAGCCTCAGTAAGAAGTGGCGAGCCCTCATAAAATCCTCCAAAGCTAGTTATGAAAATAAAATCACCACTGATTCTAAAGACAACCACAAATCATTCTACAGCTATGTCAAGAATCTCAATGGTGACACTAAGATCTGCTCTGAGCTATAGCACAATGACACTACATATACAGAACCAACTGATATTGCCAACACCCTGGCAGATAGGTTCAGGGCAAACTTCACCCCCCCCTCACGTCCCAAAAGGGCCCATTACTATAATGGAAGAAGCCCTTGTAATCACGTCTGCACAAATAAAGACCACACTCTCCAAAGCCAAGAACACAGCATCCATGGGACCTGACAACATCCCAGGCTGTGCTCTGCATGAGCTACAGAATGAACTGGCACCCCACCTAAGTACCACATTCAGTCATAGCCTTACTTCAGTCTTTGTGCCTACTGAATGGCACACAACAACGGTTATCCCACTCCACAAAGGGGATGCCACCATGGATCCTGGGAACTACCACCCCATTAGCCTGATGAGCCTAGTCTGCAAGGCCATGGAATGTATCATCTTGGAGCTTATAAACAAGGACATAGGTAACCTCCAAACTCTGGACCTCACTCAGTTTGGGTTTGTAAAAGGTAGGTCATGTCTCCTAAACCTGACTGACTTCTTTGAAGCAGTCACCAGAGCTGTGGATGAGGATAAGGTGGTGCACACAGCCTATCTTGACCTCACCAAGGCTTTTGACACCATCCCTCACTCTAGAATTATAGACAAACTCACTAGACTGGGCATAAATCCCTATGTCACAAGATGGGTGGCCAACTGGCTCACTGACAGAACCCGCACAGTGAAAGTAGCCAACTTCAGACAAGTGGAGTACCACAGGGCATAGTACTGGGTTCCTCTCCTGTTTGGCATCTCAGAAGTCCAGGCTAATACAGCAGGCCTTTGGCTAATGAAGTTCATAGATGACAGCAAACTAGGTGCCATAATAGAATCACCTAATGATGTGGACATTCTACAAAGGGGCCTCACAGAGACTGTTGCTTGGTGTCAAAATCATAGCCTCAAGCTCAATGCCAAGAAGTGCATTGTCATCGCCTTTGGGAAAAAACACTGTACACATGAGCTACCACATAGGCAGTAGCCTACTAAACACCAAAAGTATGATAAGAGACCTTGGGGTACAGGTGGACAGTAGTCTCTCCTTTGATAATCACATCAACACAGTAATCAAGAAATCCTTCTAAGTGGCACACCTCATCACAAAAGGGTTCACCTCCAGAAAAAAAGAGGTCATTGTTCCTCTCTACTCATCCCTCATCAGACCCGTTATAGAGTACAACGCCCCATTTAGCATGTACCTCGCAAGACATCTACAACAACTAGAAAGGCCACATAAATACCTCCCTAAGAGGATTACCAGCCTCAAACAGATGCCATACACAAACCATCTCAAAAAACTCCAGCTCTACTCAGTCGCTTATCGTCTACTCAGAGGTGACCTCTGCCTAACATACAAAGCCATATCAAACCCAGATCTGTTGGACATGCTACACTTAAAGAAACCTCAATCCCTCTAAGCCACATGCTCCAGGGACCTAAACCTTGCCACCACAATAAACAGAACATGCTGGAGGTATAGATTCCTGTCCCAGAGACTTCCCATGCTCTGGAACAGACTACCCATTCATGTCAAGCAAAGCTCCTCATTAGCCCTCTTTAAGAACAATCTCAACAATTGGATGGGAAATAGGAAATTCACCCTAGGGATCACTTCTGTGGCTCTGCTAGACAGGGGCACAGGAAAATAACTTTCTTGGGTGGCGAAAGCCAGGGAACTTTTTTGGCTAGGCTTATATAGGCCCCAGGACCAATAGCCTAGTACCTACCTATAAACATATAAAACTGTTGGATTTTGATAACATGACTCTTCACAGGATTTCCAAATGCTGTTGAAAATAAATAACTGTAAACAATGTGAGGGTTTAACACAGTAGTGACAGCCCAACAGTTACTGAGGCAGATATCAAATGGAAAAATCACATAGTTCAATGCTGAGTTAAAGCACTGTGTGGTAACCTGCTTCTAATGTACTATGGCAATATGCTGTGGTATAGACTTGTTAGCACAAGAACTTATTTCATATCAGACAGCTGAGGATGTGGTTCCAGATAGCACTATTGTAAAAGGGCAGAATAGCTTCAAACTGGCTCTAAATTAATAAAATGAGTTAAAATATGACTAATGGTGCATAACGACAATTCCTATGGATAATTATTCTTACAACCTACTCCCCCATTCTTAAACTTCTACAGGGTAAGACATTAATCAGTAGTTTTTTCTCCACATAAACATGCACCATATAAATACATTAATTTATAAGTCATGGTGGACCAGAAGGCATACTTATTGTCCTAACAGGTGTTACCATTTACAGTCTTGGGACTTGCACTGCCTAGTTTCACAATGTGAAGATCAAAGGAGCAAACATCCATTCTTACATATATTAATTTTTAAAACGCTTTTTCTCCAAGTTATTGCGATCTCAGAGTTGGCATATACAAGTTTGTGTGTGTGTGGATGGCTTGCCCCCCCCCAAATCAGGGGGTGCAGTAGGCTCACCCCAACAAAAAACAGGATTAAAGGATAAGTGCAATATTTGAAACTGGCTTTTCTCCAGGATTTTCAGTCTTTTTTTTTTTTTTTTAGTTTCTCAGGATTTGGGAATAGGAGTCTAGACTTCAGTAGGAAGCCCTCAAATAAATGTTAAAAAATACACTTCAGCTTTTCAAAATAAAAATAAATACAGCACATGAATTAATCCCACAGATGAATTAACTACTCATCTCACTTGCTCTACTAATCACTTGTAAATTATCGTAGTCTTTATACTCTAGCCTTAATCTGCACTGATAGACCAAAAAATGGTTTCAATGCTCTAATCCTAATCTATGTATTGTGAAAAGAAAATCATGTTTACATGGGGAAACATATGCCAACTACAATATCCAGTATCAGGTTTTTGCAGGCATACAGGTGAGAAACCAGCAAGTAAATTACTTAAATAACCTTTTGGCAGTTATTTAACTGCAGAGAAAAATGAAGAAAACACCATCTAAATGCATGGATTACTGAATTTAATTAATAATTAAGTATGGATCACTGAAATTATTAGCATACAGACACTAGTACACTTACTAGACAATACAAGACAAACATGGCTTAAATATAGAATTTTACATATCAGCATCTGCTACTGACTTGCTGATGAATTGCTGATTGTTATAAGGCACCATCTTTGACAAAAACAATATTAAAACATACAGCTGTCAACGGTAGAAGGAACGTATTTAATAGCTTTTTTAAAATAACAGACACTAGTAAATGTAGAAGGTAGCAAAAACAAACATGCATCATGAGTTATACACAATATTATTATGGAATGAGCTTTTCCCATCAATAAATTCATTTTTGAAGTCGTGGGGATATAAGTGCTCTGTGCCTGATGAAAGCCATGTGATACTGATATTTAATGTATAATCCCACAGAAATTAAGATGTCCTGCTATATGAAAGGCAATCATTTTGTTTTCAATATAAATTAAAGGATTTCTGCAAATCTACCGCAGTGTCACTAACTTAAAAGTGTAGAGAAATTTCTACCATGTAATTTAAAAAGAAAGATTCAGATATGTTCCCATTATAAGACCTGCAATTTTACTGAAAACTACAATAATGTATTTTTGAGTGATAATTTTATCAGATATACAAACTAGTTATGTTACATAAAACTGCTAATACTGAAACATGGCTCAGAGTCTATATGACTGTGTGTGTGTGTGTGTGTGTGTGTGTGTCATATGTTTTTTCAACACATCACTAATGAAAAAGAACCAACAGAAAAAGGAAATGGGGTGGACTTCATTTCACATGATACCATGGACACTTTAATATTCCCCTGCCATTTCTGCCCTTTCACTTACTGCTGGCAGTGTGCAGCCTCCCACATTTCACCCTTCTACCCAAAACAAACAAACTTTCTTGTGCTTGGTCTCACACACACACACACACACACACACACACACACACACACACACACATTCACTCACTCAAAAAAGGGTTGGAACAGTGCTTCTGGGATCCTAAGGTACACTTAGACCTGGTCTGACAGGAATAACCCACTTTTGTGCCTCAGCTTGACAAAACTGTCTGTTTGCTCTAGGAAGCTAGCAACACAATAATGCAACAGTATTGGGCAACACATGCCTGTCTGAGCTCTCAGTAATGATGGAAAATGTATCCCTGCACAATAAAATAACATTTATATCCTGTAGTACCTAAAAAAACACAGACTTGGAAGCTAATTGTTAATAAGAATGCAAAATACAAGTAATCCAGTGTTCAAGCTGGATCTGGTAACTGACCTGTTTAAATGAGTACCAAAGTTAATCCCTGAAGATATCAACTTTTGAGAAAATAAGAATGCTTCTCCATCAGCTCACTTAACTAGCTTGAATAAACTTTAAAAAAACTTCTGCAAGGTGTACTATTCCTCCTGCTGAGAGGGGATTAGAAGCAGTTGCCTAGCTCTCATAACTAAGGTGATATCTTCTGGTTTTAATCTTGGTACTCTCTTGTTAATAACAAAATGCAATAGGTAATTAATGATTCCATGAATGAAGTAATAAATAAGAGAAGAATTAAACATTTTATGCCAATTTTGGGTAAAGGGGAAGGTTTGAGTACCCCGTATGTGGGAAATAAAAGGGGGACAGTGGAACCTATTTCAGAATTAGTTAAAGTCACTAATTATCAAACTTGTTTTGTAAGCTCTTCTTCCATGGAAAGTAGGGTAATTACAGCTATTTTAAACAAAAATTGGGCATTATTGAAAGAAAACATGGAAACACAAAGGACAATAACAGATAGACCACTTTTTACTTTTCGGAAGAGGCTTACATTAAAAAAGTTTCCAGAAACTAATGGAGTATATCCATCAAAACAATCAAAACAGTCCGAAGGGAATGTTCCCTTGTGGGAACTGTAACTACTATAGACATATTTTATCTTGTAGGAACCTAATGGCGAATGGTCAGCACTTTAAAATTAGGGAGAATTATAATTTTAAGATGAAAGGTGGTGTATAAATTTCATCATGCCAACTATGTACAAGTTTTTATATTGGTAAAACTGAACGCACCTTAAAGGAGCAAATTTATGAGCATACATATGAAATTTGGAATAACAGCAATATTAATGCACTGTGCAAGCATAGTAAAGAGAACCCTGACCATTTTTTTTAAGTTTGTAGTAATTGAGCAATTAAAAAAAACTAAGGGGAGGACCTTGGGGTTTGCTTTTTGAAAAACTAGAACTAGCGTGGCAATTACATTTAAATATAATCTGCCCCCCTGGCTTGAATAAAACAACTACAACAACATGTCTACCAAAACTGAAAGCATACCAAAGGAATTTTTAAAAAAAAAAACTTTGTAATATTTATTAAAAAAACTTTTTAACAGAAGGATTTTAAGATACATTATAACTTATGCTATTTAACATGGTTAACACATGAAAAAAACATTTTATCAGTTTGTAATAATTTTTTATAGGTTTTACAGGATTTTACTATTGTATTTATAATTACTCTTGTTTCAGTTATGGGAACTTTATACTTATAACCGTGTAACACTGTCTTTTTAAATAAGGGAGTGAGACTGAGTCACATGATGACCTGTTTTTTTCTTTTAAATATGTTTGCTTAGTTTGGATTTGGTTTAAAAAGTTGGTCAGATGAAAGCACTTATCATTTTACTTATTATTTTTTTAAGATTTGGGAATAAAGTTTATTTTTATGGCAGCGGTGTTTGTGGTTTGGACTACCAGGCTTTATGAAGGAATTATTCCAGTTATATAACCACTGAAATGTGTTCTGGATCAGGAGGTGCAACTTAAAAGAATGCTGGACAGTAAATGTTCATTTTCCACTACTGGAATACTGATAAAGTCAATGGCAGATAAGCTTGAGTTTGTTGAAGTGTAATTTAGAAATCATTTTTTATGAAAATTCTTCCTTACAAATCTATGTTTTTGCTTATTCACAGTATAATTGGCTGAATGTGCACTGTAGTACTGTGATATTCACACATTGTGATGGATTCTATGATTTTAATTATGTTTTTTGTTATTTATTTATTTTGCATGGTGGCACATTTACTTGTTTTTTATAATTATTTCTATGAAGAGTGTTGCTGTGAGAAGTGTTTTGATCTTTTGCATACAATGTGTATGCGTATTTGCAATAGTTACATATTCAGTGGAAATATATCCCCATTCATATAATGCAATCCAGCTAGGACATCAGACTATACAAAACAGTGTGGTTCATTTAAATAAACTCAAATGTAGACTCTTCCAAGAAAATATAAACCTCTAGAGGTTTAACATGAGTGCAGTAAACAGCTTTTGCAGGCATCCAAACTACAACACATATATTTTTCTGGCCCATAAAGGTCTATCATCACTCTGTTTCTGTTTATATGTGCCCAGTGTATTAGCATTATATTGTACATAATCTATCTTTCCACAATTTGTTCTTTTCCATGTAAACTGCAAACCCTCTGCATATCTTCCATGTAAACTGCAAACCCTCTGCATATCAAAGTGTATGTCTTCTAGCATACTACTCTTATAAATACATTCTAAGTTTCCTCCTTACTCCAAATCCAAATATAATGGACTTGAATCCTTTTGTTATAATGGTTAAGGTGTTTACCTCTCAGGTAAGAGGTGGAGGGTTTGATTATCAATAAGAGATATTGGCTAGACTTAAAATGTCCCACAAAGGCAGCTAGCCTAGTACTTACCTATGAATTTATGAATTATTGCTCCAATTTGCAGTCACTGGTATCTCACCTTTACCTTGTCATCTCAGCCTCTTCTACCTTCTCTTTCCACTGTATCTTTACTGGTACAGGTCTGTCTATACAGAGAATTGGCAACATAAATCATATAGAGCAAAATGAAAAATCCACAGTTATTCGTCATTTATCACCGTGCTACTGTTCTGTTGCCAATAAAATACTGAGGAACTTCCAACAGATGACGTTTTATCTTGAGCAGTGGTATCTCCAAGCACTAAGTTGAAGGCATTGCTCAGGATGCCAACTGACCATGTGACAGCTCTTGTGGGACATGAAATATCCAGTAATTTTTGGAAAAATTCTGTGATGAAAGTTGAAGTTATGAGTCCTGAGCAGAGTTCCCAAAACCTACAGTACATAATACTTCATGTATAACATAAACTATAATCAGATGTATTTCATGTATCTACTTCCCCCTTTTTTAATATAGATTGGGCTTCCCATGCATTTTGGTGGAGTAACTGAGCATGTTGTCTGTTGAGTAAGGCTTTGCTTATTTTACAAAACTTTGATTAAAAAGCTGTGCTGTGGGTGGTCTTCTATTTTAGTTCTGAGTTTTAATACATTTTTACAGTGGCAGATAACTCTGTGGTATTATTTAGGAGTATATCAATGTTTGTGTTGAAATCTTTCAGTTCAACATTTAAGAAGCATGTTAATCAATTTTAGCTAGTGTATATTTTTAGCTTTGTGCTAGTTTTGCCAATACTGTTAGTTTTTAACTTGATAATTATGGCCTATATTTTATTTACTTTCTTAGTTTTTAGCTGTTACTGTAACAAATATAATTTTTAAATGTTTGATTTAGTGGACTGTGTTGTTTTTGGACAGTCTGTATCTGTAGATGTAGTGTTTACAGTGTGTTAATTTATTTTTTTCTTTTCAACATGAATTGGGTGGAGTGTTCTCTACTGATGATGATGTCAGCAGGGCAGATTTGAATGTTTGATTACACAGGTAAAGTGTTGATCAATGTCTGATGATAGTGATAAAAGGTTATATAAATAGGGTTGCCACCTTTCGTTGTGGCTAAAACCGGAGGAAAGCCACAACCTCACACCATTTGTAACCCCACCCATTTCCACCCCTCCCCCACCTACCTTCTGCCCATTTTGTGATGTCATCATGATGTCAGCCAGTGGGGAACGCCCTCTTTTTTCCATTCCTAATGCATTTTTTCTGCAGATTTACTATGCTTTTCTGTAAAAAAACATAGTGAATCCACTGGTTTGAGAAACTCTGATAGTCTTTCGTTTTTTGAAACAAAATACAGGAATGTGTACAGTGGTTTCCAGACTACCAGGCAATCAGTTTGATTTCTGGATAGTCTAGAAAAAAAAACAGATAGGTGGCAACCCAATATATAAAACATTTTAAAATAAATGTTTTTAGTATAAAAACAGCCATTAATATAGGTTATTAGGCACACAGTACAGATATTTTTTATGTATCCCCAATTTCTATGCCTTATATAACATCATATGTTTATCACCACTGTATGTAGGGTTGCCACATTTCGTTGTGGCTAAAACCACAGTAAGCAATAAAAAATAGTGAGCCAAACAGCCAAATAAACTGAGAAAAGTAGAATGAAGTATCCACCAAGCACAAATAAATCGATGCTCAAAGGAAAAAATGCTTTAATAAGCACTGTAAAAACACTCCAATACAAAGACCGGGTCTAGAAATACAAAAGCAATAACGTATCCACTATCACGCTTTAGCCAACTTCATCAGTTAAACATCCATCTTTAAAAGTTAAATGCTTTTATATGTTTTTCAAATTACATCACAGTACTGAAAGCCAATCATGTTGGACCATTTACTAAGGTTAATTGTTGGAACTGATTGGTTCATACAGTCTTCACAAGCCAAGGTTAAAACCACATCTCTGAATAAAATAAATCCACACTTTAATTACAATAATAATTTAAAAACATCTTTAAAAGTTGATTAAAAACATTGTTTTGTAACACCATTTAAAATAATTTAAAATGCTTTCTACATTAAATGTGAATGAAGCATGTGAATCTGGGTTTAAAATGACACCATCTTGTGGCCATAGTGTATAATTACAACTGAACCAACAGCTGGTAATATAAAATCCTGAGAAGGGTATGTTTCTTGTAATTAAAGAACATATCAAAAAGTTTTTGAACATTGTTTTAGCTCTTTGTATTAGAGTTTTGCAGCTCTCAACTTCAATACTGGAGCTAATGATACCATGTCATTCAGCCCTAAATTACGGTTAGCATCTAAAAAAGTGCCAATACAGTTCCTTGTATTCAATAAGTGTTTCCCACATCCCACCTCTTGGGTTAGTGGGGACAACTTCAAGTATAAAAAGAATAACCTGATGTGTTACATTTGGCTGAATGCTTGCTAAGTGCGTTTTCTCATTCATCACCTTGACATCGTATAAGTGCTCATATATTCTCTGTCTGAGCTTTCGAAGGAGGGACATTTTTACAAACAGCCAGATATATGATGCCTTTGGTGTCACAGTTAGCAAATGTATTCAATTGCAAGGTCATATTTCTTGCTTCTAAAAATTGTTTCACCACAATGCAAATGTGTGCAGTATTTACATCTCCCACATTTGTATAATCCTTTCTTGGTTCTATTGCTACTGTTCTGTGTGTTGACATTTGTCCTTCCTTCCAAGTAGTTTTGATGCTCTTCCTTCCGATAGACATGGGACAACTCTTTATCGAAAATATGTTCAAGGTCTGAAAATTTAAAACTATGCCATTCCCTTGAAAAATGTTCCTAACAAAGGCTGATTGTTCATTAAAGGTTGTAATTAACCCTGTTTCTTTTGCCCCAAAATTACTTGCTTGTCCTTTATTGTGGGTTAATTGTCTTCACCTAAAATAGGTGCAAATACATCTGTTCTTTTGTGTTGACTTCTTTTAGTATTTTGTTGAACATTTCCAAAGGATACCCTCTGAAGTTGGTTTCTTCAGAGAAGACTTTGTTGTCTGAAGTCATT